>NC_066880.1:12709997-12907497 GCF_022985175.1 Labeo rohita
CACATGCATGTGTCGAGGTTCTCTCGTGAACGAGTGTTAAAGACTGACATGGAAGAGAAGAAATTATTGCATAAAGTCATTATTTTTGTTTTCCTTTGCGCAAAGTATTGTAGCTTCATAAAATTAAGGTTAAACCACTGATGTCACATGGACTGTTTAAAGTCCATGATGTTCATGTCTTTCTTTCTTCAGTTGTAAAAAAATTATATTTTTTGAGGGAAACATTTCAGCGTTTTTCTCCATATAATGGACTGCTATGGTGGCCCAAGTTTGAATTTCCAAAATGCAGATTAAATGCGGCTTCAAACGATCCCAAATGCGGTTGTAGCTGATCCCAACCGAGAAAGAAGGGTCTTATCTAGTGAAACGATTGGTTGTTTTCATTAAAAAAAAAATACAATTGAAATACTTTTTAATCTCAAATGCTTGTCTGGTCTTACTCTCCCTGAACTCTGTGTGGTTCAAGACAGTTGGGGTATGTCGAAAAACTCCAATTGTATTTTCTCCCTCAACTTCAAAAATCATTTCAAAATTGTCCTACATCGCTGCAGAAGTACCGACCCTGTCTTTGCAAAATGAACATGCAAAGAAGATCAAACACCCTTAACAAAAAAGGTAAAACAGCGATATAGGATGATTTTGAAGTTGAGGGAGAACATGAGATGGGAGCTTTTTGAGCCAAAATACACAGTTCAAGGAGAGTAAGACAAGATAAGCGTTTGACATTAAAAGGTATATAAATTGTATTATTTTTATTAAAATAACCGATCGTTTCCCTACATAAGACCCTTCTTCCTTAGCTGGGATCAAAAAAAAAGGGGTCAGTAACACATTTTAATGTTTTTTGTTTAATGTTTCAATATATTTAATGACAGTAGAAGTTATTATAGGATTTACAGGATGTCTTAACATTTTATATCTGGTTTAAAGGTGCTGTATGTAATTTTTTTGCCTGCAAAGCATAAAAACACCATAATATATTTACAGATATTTAAGAAACATGTTCACATACTTGTTTCTCCGAACAACAAAGCTAAAACCAATTATTCTACTGCATAAATATGCATTCTGTGTGGAAATGTGTTGGATTTGGGTTTGGAACAGCATAATGGGTAGTAATTAATGACAGAATTTAGATTTTTGATGATGGCAAAAGTCATGTAAAATCTAAAAACATGATGTTAAAACAGGGGGCAGTAAGACTTATAATATTTTCAAATTGTTTACGGTAAACAGTAATATAGTGAAATATTATTACAATTTTATTAACTATTGTCTGTTTGAATATTTGGCAAAATTTGGATTGCAGCCATTACTCAAGTCTTCAGTGTCACATGATCCTTCAGAAATCATTTTAATAGTTTGATTTGGTGTTCAATAAACATTTCTTATCATTGTCAGTGTTAAAAACAACTGCACTGCTTTTTGTGGAAACACTGATCTTTTTTTTTCCCTCCAGGATTTTTTGATGAATAGAATGTTTATTTAAATTTGCATTATTTTGCAGCCTTATAAATCTCTTATTGTAAATTTTAATCCATTTTAAACATCCTTGCTAAATATAAGTATTTGTAAATATATTGAAGAAAGAAACACACACACAATTGTGATTATTGGGATATAATTGTTTGTAATTATGATAAAATTATGAGATTAAGTATGATTAAGTTGTTATAGAATTTGCAGAATGCTTTGAGGTCACATTTTACACCTGGTTTAAAAGTGTTGTAATTTTTTTTGACTGTACCAAAGAATAAAAAAAAAAGTTGATGATATTTTGGAAACTTGCTAAGTTCATATACTTGTTTCTGTGAAAAACAATGCTAAAGCCAGTTATTCTACTTTGAAAATGTGCGTTCTGTGTCGAAATGTGTTTTATTTGGGTTTGGAACAACATAAGGGTGAATAATTAATGACAGAATTTAGATTTTTGGGTATGTTTTGTTTAAGTTAACACTAGATGATGGCAAAAGTCATGTAAAATCTAAAAACATGACCATTAAAAAGTTATTACTGGGATATAATTGTGTGTAATTATGATGAAATTGTGAGATTAAGTATGATTAAGTTGTTATAGAATTTGCAGGATGCTTTGAGGTAACATTTTACAACTGGTTAAAAAGTGCTGTATGTACTTTTTTGACTGTACCAAAGAATAAAAAAGATGTTGATGATATTCTGGAAATATGCTATGTTCATATACTTGTTTCTGTGAAAACCAAGCTAAAGCCAGTTATTCTACTTTGAAAATGTGCATTCTTTGTCGAAATGTGTTGTATTTGGGTTTGGAACAACATAAGGGTGAATAATTAATGACAGAATTTAGATTTTTGGGTATGCTATCAGTTTAAGTTGGTACTAGATGATGGCAAAAGTCATGTAAAATCTAAAAACATGACCATTAAAAAGGGGTCAGTAAGACGTTTTAATATTTAAGAATTGTTTACGATAAAAACAGTAATATATTGAAATATTATTATAATTTCATTAACTATTGTCTGATTGAATATTTGGCAAAATTTGGATTGCAGCCATTACTCAAGTCTTCAGTGTCACATGATCCTTCAGAAATCATTTTAATAGTTTGATTTGGTGTTCAATAAACATTTCTTATCATTGTCAATGTTAAAAACAACTGCACTGCTTTTTGTGGAAACACTGATCTTTTTTTTCCCTCCAGGATTTTTTGATGAATAGAAAGTTTATTTAAATTTGCAATATTTTGCAGCCTTATAAATCTCTTATTGTAACTTTTAATCCATTTAAAACATGCTTGCTAAATATAAGTATTTGTAAATATATTGGCTGACACTGATAAAAAAAGAAGAAAGAAACACACACAATTGTGATTATTGGGATATAATTGTGCGTAATTATGATAAAATTATGAGATTAAGTATGATTAAGTTGTTATAGAATTTGCAGGATGCTCTGAGGTAACATTTTACACCTGGTTTAAAAGTGCTGTATGTAAGTTTTTTTTGACTGTACCAAAGAATAAAAAAAAGTTGATGATATTTTGGAAACTTGCTAAGTTCATATACTTGTTTCTATGAAAAACAATGCTAAAGCCAGTTATTCTACTTTGAAAACGTGCGTTCTGTGTCGAAATGTGTTGTATTTGGGTTTGGAACAACATAAGGGTGAATAATTAATGACAGAATTTAGATTTTTGGGTATGTTTTGTTTAAGTTAGCACTAGATGATGGCAAAAGTCATATAAAATCTAAAAACATGACCATTAAAAAGTGATTACTGGGATATAATTGTGTGTAATTATGATAAAATTATGAGATTAAGTATGATTAAGTTGTTATAGAATTTGCAGGATGCTTTGAGGTAACATTTTACACCTGGTTTAAAAGTGCTGTATGTAAGTTTTTTTTGACTGTACCAAAGAATAAAAAAAAAGTTGATGATATTTTGGAAACATGCTAAGTTCATATACTTGTTTCTGTGAAAACCAAGCTAAAGCCAGTTATTCTACTTTGAAAATGTGCGTTCTTTGTCGAAATGTGTTTTATTTGGGTTTGGAACAACATAAGGGTGAATAATTAATGACAGAATTTAGATTTTTGGGTATGCTATCAGTTTAAGTTGGTACTAGATGATGGCAAAAGTCATGTAAAATCTAAAAACATTACATGATCATTAAAAAGGGGTCAGTAAGACGTTTTAATATTTAAGTATTGTTTGCGGTAAAAACAGTAATATAGTGAAATATTATTATAATTTTATTAATTGATGTCTGTTTGAATATTTGACAAAAGTTGGATTTTCAGCAGCCATTACTTAAGTCTTCAGTGTCACATGATCCTTCAGAAATCATTCTAAAATTTTGATTTGGTGTTCAATAAACATTTCTTATCATTGTCAGTGTTAAAAACAACTGCACTGCTTTTTGTGGAAACATTGATCTTTTTTTTTTCCTCCAGGAAAAGCAATATTTTGCAACTTTATAAATCTCTTATCGTAACTTTTAATCAATTTAAAGCATCCTTGCTAAATATAAGTATTTGTAAATATATTGGCTGATACTGATAAAAAAAGAAGATTATTGGGATATAATTGTAATTATGAAAAAATTATAGAATTAAGTATGATTAAGTTGTTATAGAATTTGCAGGATGCTTTGAGGTAACATTTTACACCTGGTTTAAAAGTGCTGTATGTAATTTTTTTTTTGACTGTACCAAAGAATAAAAAAAAAGTTGATGATATTTTGGAAACTTGCTAAGTTCATATACTTGTTTCTGTGAAAAACAATGCTAAAGCCAGTTATTCTACTTTGAAAATGTGCATTCTGTGTCGAAATGTGTTGTATTTGGGTTTGGAACAACATAAGGGTGAATAATTAATGACAGAATTTAGATTTTTGGGTATGTTTTGTTTAAGTTAGCACTAGATGATGGCAAAAGTCATATAAAATCTAAAAACATGACCATTAAAAAGTTATTACTGGGATATAATTGTGTGTAATTATGATAAAATTATGAGATTAAGTATGATTAAGTTGTTATAGAATTTGCAGAATGCTTTGAAGTAACATTTTACACGTGGTTTAAAAGTGCAGTATGTACTTTTTTGACTGTACCAAAGAATAAAAGAGATGTTGATGATATTTTGGAAACATGCTAAGTTCATATATTTGTTTCTGTAAAAACCCAGCTAAAGCCAGTTATTCTACTTTGAAAATGTGCATTCTGTGTCGAAATGTGTTGTATTTGGGTTTGGAACAACATAAGGGTGAATAATTAATGACAGAATTTAGATTTTTGGGTATGTTTTGTTTAAGTTGGTACTAGATGATGGCAAAAGTCATGTAAAATCTAAAAACATTACATGATTATTAAAAAGGGGTCAGTAAGACGTTTTAATATTTAAGAATTGTTTACGGTAAAAACAGTAATATAGTGAAATATTATTATAATTTTATTAACTATTATCTGTTTGAATATTTGACAAAAGTTGGATTTTCAGCAGCCATTACTCAAGTCTTCAGTGTCACATGATCCTTCAGAAATCATTCTAAAATTTTGATTTGGTGTTCAATAAACATTTCTTATCATTGTCAGTGTTAAAAGTAACTGCACTGCTTTTTGTGGAAGCACCAATCGTTTTTTTCCTCTAGGAAAAACAATATTTTGGAACTTTATAAATCTCTTATTGTAACTTTTAATCAATTTAAAGCATCCTTGCTAAATAAAAGTATTTGTAAATATATTGGCTGATACTGAAAAATTAAACACACACACACACACAACTATGATTATTGGGATATAATTGTAATTATGAAAAAATTATAGAATTAAGTATGATTAAGTTGTTATAGAATTTGCAGGATGACTTGAGATAACAATTTTCATCTGGTTTAAAAGTGTTGTATGTATTTTTTTTTTTTTTAAATGTACCAAAGAATAAAAATTATTTTGAAGGTATTTTGAAAACATGCTAAATTCATATACTGTTCATATACAGTATTCTATAAAAATGATTTGAATTCTTATTCTGACATTCAAAGGCACAGCAATTTTATTTCTTATTCAGTGGATTTTACCTGTTTCACTCCACTTGTCACCAGTTTTTCTGCCACCACAAGTGATGTAACTGTGACGTCTACTCCAAATTGGTCTATTTCAAAACCTGGGTTGCGTGGGGAAAACCGCGTATGGAAGCGAGCAAACGAACTGGGTCAGAGATTGCAGATTCTGTCTGAGCTAAAAATCCTCGGCATCATTCTAAAAAGCTCAAGCAAACGAGGATAAATCAACTCATAAACTTACAGTGTAAGGCTAGCTTTCTCTTGTTTAATTTAAAATGTAACATCCACTTGTCAATTATTTCACCTTTATGTTACAAAAATAGAAAGTAACAATATAACCAGTTGGTAAGGGTTGTAACAGTACTTTCAAGAATCAGTTATTTTCTTAAACAAGGGGAATGCTTTTCAAGGACATTCTAGACTTATTGTAATGGAAAAATCCACAAAAGGTCCTGCAAGGTTGTGTTTTTTAACACCTCATGAATGGATAACGTAAAGCTCTGTATTGGGCGTCTCAGTGGAAGTCCTGATGATGGCCGGTTCAGTGTTTCATATGAGCAGCAGCTAAAGCAGCGGGTAGACGTGTGTACACCAGTGCCACTGTGTTCTGCTTAAGTAAACCCTGCAGTGAAGTCGCTGTCGCTGAGATCAGAGGAAGCTTTTTTCCCTCAGTTTCCATTTCCTTAGTTATTATGGTGGTGAGGCACGAAAACACTAGCTCTTTGTTGTTTAAAGGAAAAACAGCATTTTATAGAACTTGAAAAGATTTTGGTAGAGAAGTGTTTGTGTTTTTCAAACTATCATGTATTATACCAGTGATGTGTGGAGGGTGAGGAAAAGTTCTTCTGTATATTTCAGATGGATGGTCCATATGGTACATCATGCATCAAACAAGTGATCCTGGGGCACTAATGTGTGATTCTTGTTTCTTCCCTTTTGTGACTCATTCACTCAATTATCTCCATCTGTAGTGCTGTACAGTTCACACGTTCACATATACACTACACACTCACTGAATTAGCGTGCACCTATACACAAAAATGCTGTATACACAATAATCACTACATTGTGTGCAGAACTGGTCCACCAGGATATTGGAAAGATGTTTTTGTTTGTTTGTTTCTTCTTGTTTTTCCATTTGAAGTGCTTGAAGCCTGTTTCCACCACAAAATGAATACATTAAAAAAGGTAATGTAATTGGGTAATTACCTTACAATTTGGACTTCGTTTCTTAAGATATAAACTGACACTTAAGAGGGGGAAAAAATGAAAATGCAAGATATAAACTGAAAATGTATTTTAATGCCACAATTGTTTTTTTCTCTGAATTCTGAGTTAGTTTCCATCTCACAATTCCTTTTTTCAGATCTTTCTGATACTTCTAATCAAATAAATATTTGAGCATATGTAAGCATGTAAGCATTCTTTCAAGAACATTAAAAAATAACTTCACAATAAGGTTCATTAGTTAACATGAACTAAAAATTAACAATATTTGTACAGCATTTAATCTTAGTGTTAATTTCAGTATTTATTAAAATCAAAAGTTCTGTTTGTTAACATTAACAAAGATTAGTAAATATTGTAATAAATGTATTGTTCATTTTTTGTTCATGTTAATACATTAACTAATTGTAAAACATTACCGACCTCAAACTGCACTGTCTTAAATCATTATTAAAGGCTACAAAAACACATTTTTTGCCACAAGACAAAAAGACAATTGCAACATTTTATATCACAATTTTGACTTTTCTTTCTCTAAATTCTGAATTAATTTTTCAAAACTCAGAATTACAAGAAAAAAGCTTGAATTGTCTGATAAAACGTTGCAACTACCTTTTTATATTTTTATATTATTTATTCCGTGGCAAAAACAGGCTTGGTAATTTTGATCTTTGCGCACACCTTTTCAAATAACATCCAGCATTTTAGATACCAGCCCACATCAAGTTACTTCAGCATCAGCAGCTGACATTTATCTGCTGTGGTTTTAATATGATGGACATTATCTATTACAGACTTGAACGTGTTAAAGAAATGTATCTGTAGAAAAAGTAATCACACACCATCCACCGAGTCGGAGGTAGTCGAATGGTTAACTATCATTGTGCGATTGAGATGACAGTGGGGACACATTCTCAAGTTTGCTCAATCACAACGGGACTCTTGAGCAAGGGTCTTCACCTCCGATTGCTCCAGTGAGACCGCCGTGGCAATTAGTCTGCTGTAGGTTGCTGCAGTTGAAAGGCAGGTCGCGAGTAACTGAGTACATGACGTATTTGTCAATGACAATTTACACTGAGACCGTGTCTGAGCAAAAATACCAGCTGACAGGGATAACCTTTAACTCCCCTATAGCAGGGAAGTGATGCATCTTGATGAAGGATTAGAGTTTCATCAGAAATATTGAGCTCACGTGTGTTTTGTGAACCTTTTTTTGTTGTTGTTTTATCTGTTTAACGTGATGTTCTGTATATCTTTGAAAGGTTTTTGCTAAGTGAATTGCAAAAGAAATCTATTTGTACTACTGTTTATTTATGACTCAGAACAACAATTTCTAACCTCATTTAAAAAGAATCTTAGGACAGACGGCGTCTAGACTCACTAAGCCCATTTTAGGCTTAGCTGAGTAAGCAATTGAGTCAAAAGCAGTTACCTGCTCTGGTAATTGCCATTTATGTGATTTGTGCAAATCGTTTTGGTGAGAAAGTGTTTGCTAAAAAAAAGTGGAAATCACATAATATATGGTCGGGTCCAAAAGTCTTAGAAATCTGTCAAATGAATAAGAAATATTTGCTTTTCCACACTATTTTTTTTTTCTGCCAGTAATCAAAAGTTTACAGTTTTTAATATAATTTTTATATAATATAAAATCTAACAGAAATGTATTTGTATATAATATGATTTCATTTTTGTAAAAGTACAGACCAGTGATTTTTAAAATTAATTATTTTTATTCAGGATGAATGCTTAAATTATAAATTGAAGAGTTTATTTGCAAAAACATAACATTAAAATGTTCAAAAATCATGTTTTTTTAAATTATATTAGCATGTTTGTATTGTTTTATTGTGTTAGTTATCTGTATTTTATAGTTATTTTTACTTAATTAAAATAAACCAATCGCAGTTTGATTTAGATTAATTGGAATGCACAATGAAAAAACATGATTTTTTGAAAATTGTAAAAAACTAATTTATCTGTTTTTGCAAATTAACTCTTCATATCTTCGCTTTTGATCAATGTTTAAAAGATTTCTACTTCAAATAAATGCATTTCTTCTAAAAAAAAAAAAAAAAAAACTTTCAGTACATAACAGAATCCTGAAAAAAAAGCTTCACTGTTTTCACACAAATATTGTTTTTAACACTGATAATAATAAGAAATATTTATTGAGCACCAAATCAGCATATTAGAATGATTTCTGAAGGATCATGTAACACTGAAGACTGGAGTAATGATGCTAAAAATTTAGCTTTGATCACAGGAATAATTACATTTTAAAATATACTAAAATAGAAAAATGTTATTTTGAATTTTAATGATATTTTACAGTGTTACTGTTTTTACTATACTTCTAATCAAATAAAATCTTGAGCATAATATGTAAGCAAGCATTTTTTTTCAAGAATATTTAAAAATAACTTTACAATAAGGTTTATTAGTTAACATTAGTTAACTACTTTAGTTAACATGAACTAAAATTTAACAATACTTCCACAACATTTAATCTTAATTAATGTTAATTTCAGTATTTACTAATGCATTATTAGAATCAAAAGTTCTGCTTGTTAACATGAACAAAGATTAATAAATGCTGAAATACATGTATTGTTCACTGTTCGTTCATGTTAGTTAATAACTAACATTATACTACGGGGCCGTTAAATGCTTGAATCTGATTTGCTGAACGTTTTAAGGCGTGCAATTATTTTCAGGAAAACGCACAGCAAATGTAGTTCCAGGCAGCTCTTGACCGCATTCCGTCTATATCACTTCGCCACATGATTTCAGTTATTACAAAGGTCCTTACAGCTTAAAACAGCAAAATATCCAAGACCCACAATGACACTGGCCAAACAAATAAATACAGTAAACAACAGAATAAAAACCTACAGATTATTTTCATGTTTTTGCCACAAAATGACGTTTTATTATGTATGGAAAGCACATGCTCTATTTCTCCCACTCTCTCTCCCTTACAGGCGCACACACACAGTGTGCTAATGTTGTTAGCGCTGCTCTGATGATTTTATCAGTAAAATAGTTTAGCAACTTAAAAACTACATTATTAACTGCATTAGTCTGTTATCAACGGCTCAAGCCTCTGTTACTAGGACTAAAAAGAGGTTTTGTATGTAAAAAATGATGTAATCACCTCGGGTGTGCATTATTTTCTAAGAATTCAGTGTCCTGTCGTCAATTACTCCTTACTTAACTAATGGAACCTTATTGTAAAGTGTTACAAAAACAAAATCTTACAGACTCTTACAGACTGTACTGTCTTAAATCATCATTAAAGGCTACAAAACACTTGTAATTCCCCAGCAAGAACCTTTCTGGGTCATAATAAAACTGCGTAACACCCTGGAGTATAGTAATTTCTATTTACATAATAGTTTAATCACATAATTGTCCTGTGCAGTTTCTTGCACATTCCCATCAGAGCTCATTCCACAGTCTTATGTGCCTACATATAATATTTTTTCCCTTAAAAGAGTCATTGTGTGCTGGCATTCTGTATAAATTACCTGAATCTCATCAAAATTCAAGGGTGAAGGATTTGGCTGCCGAGCTTTCAGGTTCCCCGCAGTTCTGATCCTGCCCAACAGGAGCAGTAAAACTAGAAACACCGTGGCACACTTGCATTACTTACGTGCCGCCCTTAAATAAGCAGGATGTCGCCGCATATGGAACCATGCAAAACAAAGACCGAGTTCAGTAACACAAGTGGAAAGTAATATATGACTGTATTTTAGAAAAAAAAAAACAAAAAAAACCTTGGGGGAAACTCAGAACACATGAGGAGACCGAATTGTATAATTAAATACTGTTTGTCTTTTGTCCAGGATCTACGATTGAAACGCAAGTGGAAAAAAAGATTTCCAAGCAGCTTTACAGATGTTCTTTTAATTAATCTCAGGTTGTTTACGGCGGTTTTGCACACATGTAGCCATGAAGAACAACATGTTATCACTGTTAACTTTTAGGGTAAACAATAATGTCATCACGTCATGTTCTAGGTGTTCTTTTAAACGAATGCTTGCCATAAATAGCCATTGTGCCCGAAATCTTTTTTCCATTAGTGACTTTTCCATGGCAGAATTTCTTAGAAGTGCAGAGATGGGAAGGGTGTTAATTGGAGCACATGATCTTAAAAACGGAGGTGATTTATTCAGAGGTCAAGGCTTTTAATGCGTAGAGGAGATAAGGAATAGGAGAGTACTTTTACCATGAGCGGTTTCTGGCAAACTGCTTGGCGCATTTATGTGTTTGCTAACTGACCCATATCAAATAAAATCTTAATTAGTTCAAGAGGAAACTTTCATCTGTGCCATTAAAATATTTCCAGCCCAGGTTTATGCTCACAAACATAACAGTTTATTCACACCACAGGTGCTCTGAATAATTACCAAGGATGCAGGAAATAACAGGCAGTATCTCAGCATCGCAGAAAGAGCACATCTGTGATTAACATTGCAGAACCGGTGAGGAAAAAGACTAATTGAAGAGCAGCCAGTCCAACAGCCATTTATTAGCGAAGCTGGATAAGATAAACCATGTGCGGACCTTGATGTTCTTGTATTCTTAAATGCATTTCATTCAACTTTTTGCAGCTGGAACTTCTGATGTATCATTTCAGTCTGTCAATGATGTCTCTTTTGTACAAGCCATTACCGTCTACACAACAGAACTGCACGTTAAAGGTTAGTTAAACAAGTGTGACCCCATTCAGATTTTGCAAAGACTAAACCAGACATGATTTTGTGGACAGCTTGTTTATTTTTCAAAATGAGCAATCTCAATTTACATGGAAGCTCTTTACAGACATTCCTTTTGAATTACTTCAAAATCAACAGTGGCTAAGCCAGTGTAAATTAATTTTCTGAGAGTCCTTCCTGATTGCAGTAATAATGAAGAGTGCCTGTAATTCATCTTAAGAAAGAATAAAAACGTTTTGTACCGATGCTAAAGAAATCACACAACATTGCACCTCTTTGACTTTCATTATATGGATACTGAAACATTCTTCATATTGTGTTCTGCAGAAGAAGAAACATCATACAGTTTTGGAACGATAAAAGGGTGAGTAAATGATGACAAAATTTTTATCCTTTAAAAAATCTCCCACAAGAACTGATTGGCCATTTTGTCCCCCCAAATTCCGTCTTTTTTCGTTTTAATTTTTTCTATATTCCCTTTTTTAATGTCCCTACACTCATAAAAATGATTCTTCAACACTGTTCAGATTATTTTAAAAAATCCTTTTCATTTAACACCATTGTGTTAGGTTTTCCATTTATACAATTGCATTGTGTTAAACTGACTTGAAACAACTCAATATTTTCATTTTGAAAGAACATGTGTCAATTAAATAGGCCAAAAATACGATTTGGTGCTTGTTCAATTTACTTAAGTAAATTAAGTTAATCCAACACAATTTTTTCAACCACTTTACTTAATTAATTTGAGTTGAGAGTACATAAATTATTTTACTTGTGTAACTAGGAAGTGAATTTCCCCTTCCCATCATGCTTTGTACAAAGAGAATAAATGTTGAAATAAAATGTTATTTTATGCATTTTTTAATTAAGATGATACAATTGGGAGACTTGTTAATGTTTAATGTTCTTTAATGCTTGTATTTAAAACAGTTTCTGGAGAGTTCATGTTTTTGGGGGTTACCACTGTGGTGAAGTGTAGAGCATGAGCTTGGGTTGAGGACCTGCTGACGTGAGTTAAAGTTGTTTTAATAATAAAATAATCAACTATTTTGGGCATGCCATGGAAAGCCATCTTATGGCTAATGCCTAACAAGTTGGTTAATGCCTGAAGTTAAGTACATCAAATGTGTAATTTTTTGAGTGTAGAAGGATTTCTGCCTAGTTATTTGTTTTCCAGTTAAATGTTTTATTTTGAGCATAAAATAATCACTTTATAAATGTATCAATTTCATTTAAACTATATTTGATCAAATTGAGTTGGCCGAACTCAATTACATTTCATTGCATGAATTTAATTTTTATGAGTTGGGGTTACACATATTTATTGGATGGAAATCCTGCCCTTAATTAAATTGAGTTCATTCAATGAATTATTTTTTTGAGTGTAGACTCTGTTTTAATAATTAAATTACATTTTATTAATCAAAAAGCATGTCTAATTAATTTAAATCATGAAACTTACAAAATTTTACAGCAATTTAATAAAAGTTTAATAAAAGTTTTATTTTTTGCTACATTCAGTGTTTTTCAATACATTTTCTAGATTCCATTTCAATGGTTTTGTTAAATGCAATAATCAAAAACGTCTAATTAATTGAAATCTTGAAACTTACGCAATATAACAGCAATTTAATAAAAGTTGAACAAAAATTACATTTTTAAGGCCCTATGAAAAACCTTTTTTTCCCTGTAATTCAGTTTTATTTTTTACTAAATTAAGTGTTTTCCATTCATTTTCTGGATTCCATTTTAATGGTTTCATTAAATTTAATAATCAAAAGCATCTCTAATTTAATTGATTGTATTAAAAAACAATATATTATTATTATTACTACTATTATCTATTTATTTATTTATATTATTATTATTATTATTATTATTATTATTATTATTATTATTTTCAGAAATACTGTTGTTGTTGTAAGTTAATTTTTTTATTAAAAAATAATATTTTAAGAATATATTTTAATAATTTTATCATTATTAGGAATACTATCATTACATTAAGTCATATCTGTCACAGTTTCTTCAAGTTAAACCAACTTTTATTTTGACAGGTTGCTTTTGTATAAGATATGGCGATCGTTTTTCTCAAAAGAAACTGTAAAATGCTCAAGCAGTGACTGTCAGAGCAGTTCTAAAGATGATGTTCGTATGTTTATGCACTCATATATTGCCGCAAGAGAGGCAGAAAACATGTTGTCATGTGTGCTTCAGTATGCGTGTAGTAAACGAAACCACAAATTTATGCCATTCATTCACACAGAGACACGCAAAACTTGCAGGATTCATATTGAAAGTATTCTTACGGCTTAATATTTGTTTTAGTTTAGTGTACTGATCTGCTTTAGATTTATTCGTCCAAAATTTGGCAAATTCCTTGACATTCTGGATTATACAGTAAATTCCATTTTTATGACTACATTCCGCGATTCCATCCCTCGGGCCCTAGCCTAGTTTCAGATGCCATCCTTGCAGCCCACACAGTCTACACTTTAGTGACATAATGATGCATAAACTGTCAGATAGTAGTCTAATGTAGCGTCAACATCACTGCATGCTTGGCTGAAGTGTGCATCAAGGGCATATAGCGGTTGCAAGGGCAGCAGCCATGAGCACTCTTCTGAAACGTAAGATGACAAATGGGACACTGTACAGTGTGAAGGATTCCAAGGACAAATACACATGGCCATCTTAAGACTGCAAGTATATGTCATGTGCAGAGGTTGCACTAGACTTTAACATTATCCGTCATTTTGACGGACTGGGTCGTACAAATTCCGTCATAATCTATTACTACCCGTCATATTAATTTTCATATTTGAATTAGAATAACACATTTAATTGCTTTTATTTTTGTTCACATTTTAATTTTAAATCATGAACCTGTAGTGTTTAAAAACAACAAAATATGCTGAAAAAAACTAAATAAATAAATAATAAATAGATCTTGATTTTAATAGATTCTCTTTTTAATGAACCAATATCGATAATTAAATCACAATCGATCTTTTGGTCTATGCTGTTTTCAGCTGATGAATGAACAATACATTGTGTGTCTTCCTTCCAATAAATATCAATAGGCTAGGCTTTCTCAGATTTCAAATGATGTCAATTTCATTAGGAAATTCAAGCAATATATACCGTTTTGGCACTCTTTAATGTGGCGTAATAGATTGTTGTAGCTTCTGTGTTCTCGCCTGCACGTAATCAAATGCATAGGAAAACATTCGTGACAGTTTCGTTTTTGTTCTGGATCCAGCGCTCTGCTGCCACACTGGAGCACACTCACAACCAACTGGACAGGGGTGGGATTGCAGCTGTACATATGCAGCATGCACATATTTTGAATAGAAACTAAGACTAAAAGGCTAAGACTGGTGATGTTATTTAATGCCACTTAGTTTGTTTCGCTCGGTAGAGGTGGATTGGCTGGATGCCTATTTCCGTAGGAATCCAGGGAAGATCCAATTAGAAAAATTCAGGCACCATTTCAACCTTCAACTCCTGTGAACAGATTTTAATAAGCTTTGCATCTGCCAGGCACCCACTGGTACTCACACATGGTGGTTTTTTTCACCCAGTGTCAGATCATATGGTGTTTGTGCTTGCTTTTGTACTTTCATGTTTTCAGTATAGGGTTAATCTTCAGTCATCATCTTCATTGGATGTCTGCCAAGTTTCTTGAGCAATAACCTACTGCACTTCATAATATTACACATTCCTGCTTTTTGGACAGCTTTCATGCAGTCTAGTGTATGACAGCTAGTCTGAGCCACCACTTTTTTCTTAGGCTTTTACCCAAGTCATTGGGAAAGACATGACCCATGATCATTTTTAAATGGCTTAGTCAACCGGCTAAATCCAGATGTTTTGTAGACATCCCCCATTGCATTTCAATCATTTCTGAATACACATACAAATCTATTTCTGTATCAATCGTTATGAAACCAATAATCATATTAAAAATAGTTTGCTATTGATTTTTGAAGAAGAACAGAATGTCAAATAGTATTTTTCTCAACAGCATCCAGTCAGAATTAAAACCAGACTGTCCAAAGAGGTTTTTACAAATGGAAAACGCAAGACCACCCAAGAAAGGCTTCAAAAGCTGATGGTTTGTGCAAGGTAATAGCTGTTATGTAGAAATTACATCAACTTAGTGCCAAGCAAGTAAGGATTACTATGAGCTGGAATGTTCCGGAAAGGCAACTCCACATATTTATTTTGTAAAAGAACAATTTGATTATGTATTCACAAGTATTTGAGTTTCAGCATAGGCAATTTAACACATTTTATCACGTCTTTGCATTAGAGGGTTCCCTCATCTCAGAAATCCAAATTTAACTCATGCAAGCATGTAATTTAATAAATGAGGCTTAAGCAAATGAAGTAATAGACCTTATAACTGAGACAACTGTTTGGAATATTCCAGTAATAGCGTTCACTGGAATCCTCGGGATAGCAAATTTAGTACAGATGTGATCGTTATAGCAAGTGTTATGTGGTTTTGTGATGTATTTTCTTAAGAAGTAAGTGATTATTGGGATGCCTCGGAAGTCTGACCACAGAGGAGACAGTCAGCTGTGAATTGAAGAGCATATCTCCGGGGAACATGACATAAGCCTGCAATATGATCTGAGCCAGAGGGCACGAGAACCACATTCCTTTTATAAAGCTGCCTGACACCTCTCTCTAGGTCACTTTCCCCTGCAAGGACACACTAAAGACAATCACAGGCCATCAAGAAGCTCTCTGACTAAAGATTTCAATTTGGAGTGTGAAAATCCATGAACCAACAGCTGTTAAATCAGTGTCTTTATTTAGGACATTATCACAGAGACATATGGGTGTACTAAATGAATTACCCTCCCTTCCTCTACGTTATAAATATTAATGCAAGGTACAGCATTTACATCATACAGAATAATAACACTTATTTGTTATTTTATTTAAATAAGCTAGTGCAGATGTTAACCATAGTAAAAAGGTAATAGATTAATAATAATTTAAATATTTAAATATACCAGTGTGATATACTAAAATTACAATTGCAGGGTAATTTTATTAAGTACATAAGTAAGTGCATTATTACGTAAATACATTTAAGTATATTGATTTTTTACTAGGGAAGAAATACAGTTTTAATGAGTTCACAAATTACACTTGAAATTTATGTAGATATTTGCAGTCAAGCTTAATATTCTGTATTTTAAAAAAGCCTAGTTTTTCACCAATTTTTAAACCCTTCGTTTATTCACTATTTCATTTCAAGCAGTCGTGCAGTGTGTAGGAAGTAGGGTCTTATCTAGTGAAACGATCAGTTATTTTCATTAAAAAATACAATTTATATACCTTTTAATCTCAAACGCTTGTCTTGTCGTACTTTCCTGAACTTCTTTTTTCGGTTCATGACAGTTAGAATATGTCGGAAAACTCCCATCTCCCATCCCATGTTCTCCATCAACTTCAAAGTCGCCCTATATCGCTGTTTTGCCTTTTTTGTTAAAGGTGTTTGATCTTCTTTGCATGTTCACTTTGCATAGACTGGGTCGGAACTTCTGCAGCGATGTAATTTTGAAATGATTTTTGAAGTTAAGGGAAAAAATACAGTCTGAGTTTTTCAACATACCCTAACATTGAGCCAGAATACACAGAGTTCAGGCAGAGCAAGACAAGATGAGCATTTAAGATTAAAAAGTATATAAATTGTATTATTTTTATGAAAATAACCGATCATTTAGTTAGATAAGACCCTTCTTCCTCGGCTGGGATCGTTTACAACCGCATTTGGGATCGTTTGAAGTCGCATTTAAACTGCATTTTAGAAGTTCAAACTCGGGGCACCATATCAGTCTATTATATGGAGAAAAATCCTGAAATGTTTTCCTCAAAAAACATAATTTCTTTACGACTAAAGAAAGAAAGACATGAACATCTTGGATGACAAGGGGGTGAGTACATTATCTGTAAATTTTTGTTCTGGAAGTGGACTTCTCCTTTAAGTTGTACATACCTTTGGATGTTTATTCATGGTGATAATGGTAATAAATGGTGATAAAATGGACAAAATTTGAAATCTGAGTCTTTGTTTCATATAAAAAGTAACAAAGCACAAAGCTAATTGCAATTTATTGGATGGGAGGTGTGCTACAGTCTTCCCTTCATTCAGTGAAACCAGGCTAGACTAGATGCTTGGGAGTTAAGAAACAATATTATTTCGTAAACATGAGAATTGATTAAAATCAAGAAATCGATTTTAATAATCATAAAATTATTTGTATGTTATTAAAATATAGTGTAGCATGTCACACTGTACAGCAGGACACTGTCACTGATCGGTGCCCTGAGTACGTTTAAATCTTTTTTGCATGATACGTGCAGTGAAATATCTGCTGATCAATGAAGATATGAGGAAGTATTAAAGATGCGATCATTCTAAGCCAGCCTGATAACTCACAGATCCTGTGAAGAGACATGTAACAGGAAGTGAGTTAAAGTATGTACTGTGTGTTCAGACTTCCCCCGTACACGATTATCCATGTAGATTGATCATGCAAATCAAAATTTGCAATGTCACAAAAAGTCCCTCCGTGCAACAAATAATCTCTATTGCACTGCGATTATCAATTTAGAGTCCATGTGGCTTGGACAGCATACAGCTGTTATTCAGCACTAGTGTGAAAGTGCATTCGTTTTTCCCATCACCATTTCAAGGCTGGCGTACAGGCACACACTCAAATGCACAGATACGTCAGCTCCATGAGTCACCTACAAGATAATTCACCATGAAGGAACTCCAATCTCTTACAATGTCCAAATTTGGGGTGCAAAAAGATGTGAAATCTTAATATAGGGATACAATTACATGAACCGTTTAACCTGCAAAACTTTTCACTCATCCAGCTGAGACAAATTGCGCTGATGTTCTTCCCGAGTCCAGCAATTAAACCACTGATCTGTTGTGCAACAACAGTCATTTTATAGAGGACAATGTGTTGATAAGTTAACTACAGAGAACACGATCGCAGCACCGTCATCATTGTTAAATTCAGCTTGTTTTTTCCCCACTGAATCTCCAAGGGCAGAAGGCCACACAAAGGCTGCTTGTGCAGACTTTATTTGTCTTTCTTGGACCGTTCATCAAGACCATATATCATCTGTGATTTCCTGCCTGCCTTAATGTCTCTAGCACCTGAGAGAATACCCACTGCAGCATTGCCCTCCCTCCCTCAGAGCACTTACAAAAACAAAACCACTCAAAGCGCAGCACCTGGAATCAGTGTGGAGCTATAACTCTCCTAAGAGACACCCTGCCCTATCCTGTGTTCCCTGCCCCGGGGCTTGCACTGCAGCAGCGTCCCAGCTCACAGTTTTCCTCTTTCCGCTCCTCCCGGACACTCCACATAACTAATTATTGGCCCACCCTGCTGATCCCCCTAAAGTTCAGCTGCAACACCTTCAAGGACTTCCTCTCCATTCAAAACAACCCCAAACGCCACTGCTTCACTGCTCTGATCTGTGGGAAAAGAGAAACTCACAGCATGGGCCGCAGAGATAGGATTATGGTAAAATTATGAGGTGTGAGTGTGTGTATAGATGTGTTAATGTGTGTTACTGGAGCCATCAGCCAGAATTTCAACTTCCAGAAAGCCCTAAGAGGTTGCCAAGGGGAAATAGCGCTTGTTAAGAAATAACAAGAAGTCACTTTTTCCTCTTGAGACTGTTATATGTGTATTTATTTGTGCCATAAGTGACTTTTTGGAATGCCACACATTAAATTTCCCCACATCCTTACAGGTAGCAGAGAAATTGGTGTCTTGAGGAATCAACAGCTCCACTAACAGCTCCACAGAGAGACAAAACCAGACACAAAGCGATGAAGATACAAGCAACAAAAGGTATGGAAATCTCTATGCGTTGCCAGTTGCTTGTTCGGGTTTGCAGTCATGTCTTGGGAAGTTTTGGAGAAAGGGCATACGGTTGAAGGAATGTGGGTGGCTAACTCTGGCAGAATTCACCTACAGCACCTTTAAGGTCAAACTCAATCTATTTTCAAATTCCATTTCTGGGGAATCAGAAGTGTCACAAAGTTTGCAAAAGTTCTCAAGTGGTGACTTTACAGATAGAAAAGAAAAACAAAAAAAATCAGGAGAAATAATGAAATGCTTTTATATACAGTTGTGCTCAAAAGTATTCATACCCTTGGTAAATATGATCAAGGAAGGCTCTGAAAATAAATCGGTATCATTTATCCTTCTGATCTTTTATTTAAAAAATTCACAAAAATCTAACCTTTCGATGTAGAATAAACAAAAAGAAGAAAAGTTTTTCTCTAATACACATTGGCCACAATTAATCACAATTAACCCATTTATTTATTCATTACTTTCTGCAACCTCCTTTGCCAAGATAACATCTGTTTTCACCATAGACTGTAAAAAACATGGACATCACTCGTAGGTTTCTGATGAGCATTTTAGAAGCCTTAGTGCTTAAGCTGACCGCCGGCATCTTGGCAGCGGATCACTCCCGGATAATCGAATATGGGCATAAAGGTGGGATGTGGATGAACCTGAGGTGCCTGGTTGCTGAAACCACTCCCCCTAGCTCGACAGTAGTGACAGCAGTGCTGCCGTGAGAAAAGCCTTAGCCTTTTAGCATTTCTGCACGTGTGAGGATTCAAATGCCGTGTCAATGTAGGATGTATTACACATAAAATCAGTAAGAGTTTAGCAACTAAATCCCATTCCTACCTTTTTTTGTAACTTGATAAAATCCAAGGACATGAACGTCAGTTCTGAGCATTATTCCTACTTGCTGGCGTTCACATCAATCCACAAGTCATTCTTATATGTTAGGCTATTTTCATTCAGTTCGATGTAAAACAATATGCTAAATATGTCTTGCATATTTTTTGTCATTGCAAAATAGTATCCACTCAGGTTTAACTTTTGTTTGGTTGTTACAGTCAGAAAAAAATCGAATCACATTATATCAGATAACCAGATGTTGCTATAATGATTCTGTAAATGGTGATCAGCACGCAAATATTGTATATAATGTGGCAGTTTCTGCCTATTGCCTTGGCGTGACATCTCACCTTTTGCAGACAATGCAAAGGCAGAGTACAATAACTTCAAAATAGCAGTAAAAATCAAGTTTGAGACATTTTTATTAAAAAATCTAATTGCCAGATTTCCAGTGACCTACCTATAATTAATTTGTTCTGGAAAATAAAAAATCTTTAAAGCCATTTTTCTCAGTTTCACACTCTTGTGGCCACGCCCTTAATTATGCCGAACTTTAAGGATTAATATAATTTAAAAGGATGAGTTATGAAAAAAGTCACCTCCCTCACAGTTGTCATGAAGGGAAAAATAACCTATATAAACCAAAACCATTTTTGTACCAGGCTGTAAACATATTTTTTTCTGCTGTAAAATTGGGGATTTTAACATGGGACTGACTCCATGACTGACGATGAATTGAAGTTTTAGTAACTTCTGTGTTGGTTTCAACAGAGAGACTGGGAGGTTGCCGCTTGGTCTTCACCTGTAATCCCTGATAAGTTTAGAGAACATCTAACAAGAGATCAGAGACCATTCCTTTATACAGAATCTCTCCAGACCCTTCAGATTTCCAGGTCTATGTTGGTGCTTCTCCAGTTTACCCCACTCATTTTCCATAGGGTTTAGGTCAGGGAACTCGGTTGCCCATGGCAGAAGCTTGGTTTTGTTCTCAGTGACCCATTTTTTGTTTTGATTTTGATGTTTGTTTGTTTGTGGATCATTGTCCTGTTGGAGGATCCAACCACGGCCCATTATAAGATTTCTAGCAGGGACTGTCAGTTTTAAATTTTTTATCTGTTGATATTTGTCAGAATCCATGATGCCATCTATAGGAACAAGATATCCAGGATCTCTGGCAGAAAAATAGGCCCACAACATTAAAGATACAGCAGTATATTTCATTGTACACATGGAGTACTTTTCATCACTGTGTGCACAAAACCCATCTTGAGCGTTTGCTGCTAAAAAGCTCATTTTTTAGTTTCATCTGACCATAGAACCCAGTCCCATTTGCAGTTCCAGTAGTGTCTAGAAAATGAATACATTTTTGAAAGATCAAATGGATAAACTGCCTTCTTTGATCATATTTACCAAGGGTATGAATAATTTTGAATACAACTGTAACTTTTGGTGTGGCACTATCTCCGGTGTTTCTATTAACTTTCTTTCTTCTGCCGAACAAGGAAAGCAAGAACTGATCTTGAATGTGTATCTTGAATGCATGTACATCAAAAGCATAAATGTAAGTAGATATTTTGAAGAATGTTAGTAAACAACAGTGTTGGGGGTAACACATTACAAATAATGCAAGTTACGTAATAATATTACTTTTTTCAAGTAACTAGTAAAGTAACGCATAACTTTTGAATTTCGAAGAAAATATCTGAGTTACTTTTTCAAATAAGTAACGCCAGTTACTTTTTTCCCCATTTATTGATTGACAGGACTCCTGTGAGGAAATTGGGAGTAAACATGATGTTACTGTATTCTAGACTAAATGTGAACATGCATTAATTCATCTCACTCACAAAAAACAGATTCAGTTCCTCAAAATGAATAAAAACAGTGAAATGCAAACTGAATATGATGCAACCCTACAATAATTAAATATGTTAAATAAATCAAATATCCTTTATGTATTTAATCCCATTTTATTAACCAGTGTCTTTGCTGCTGACCTTCAGTGATGCAATTCAGCCATACCAATAAGCATATGTGCTTTTTTTTTTTTTTTTCTGCATAAATGTTCTTTTCTTTCAGCCTGAGGTGAATTAATTTCACTTTTGGTGTAAAAGGGCTTTTACATTAGAATTGTTTTATATTAAAAACAAAGAAGCAAGCCCTGCCCAGATTTAAAAAGTAATGCAAAAGTAACGTAACGCATTACTTTCCATAAAAAGTAACAAAGTAATGTAATTAGTTACTTTTCAGGGAGTAACGCAAAATTGTAATGCATTACTTTTAAAAGTAATTTTCCCCAACACTGGTAACCAATGACTTATAACAGAAAGGAAAAAAATATTTATCTTTTTATGTTCCACAGAAGAAAGTCATACAAGTTTGAAACGGCAAAGTGATTTGCTATTCCTTCAAGGGATTAAAAGGACATTGCAACACAGAAAGGCCAAAGGCCATCAGCTGTATTGTGAACTGTTTCATAATTGAACACTACAGACTTGTCCATGCACTTGCAGAAAGACAAGGCGGACAAACACAGGGTCAGCACATGGTGTCCTTGTACATCCTTGCGTAGCATATTTTTGCACAACCAAGATGCATTTGATTCACATTCTGTAAGAAATACATCCCACTGCTCTGAATCTTTTTTTTTTTTTAAATGGCCTTACACCTGTGGAATGCGCTATAGAGAGTAATGGAGCTCCTTTGCTGTTTCATTACTGATGCTCTGTGGTTCAGTTGACCCTGTGATCCAGTCCCTCATTGAGTGTTTCACAAGGCGTTGGGAAACTCACACATCTTAGCTAACAAAATATACTCCTCGGCTATTGCAGTAAGCAAATGGCATGACAGGAAAAAGCACAAGCAGCTGTGAGGGGAAAAAAAGTCAAATAAAAATGTCAAATAAAACAAATTATATAAATAATAATAATAAAAAAGTTCACCATGGCATTGCTTTTATAAAACAGCTCCATAAACAAGTTATTCGTGTCATAATTTACATTTCAGACAAAATTGGCCAGTTAGTTATTTGCATATTTCATCTCCACCGACTAAAACAATTCCAGAAGAAACCAGCTTTGCATATCAACAAGCAATGCACAGACTGAAAAGCCGGAACATCAGTGGACAGAGAGAGATTCCTCCTTCCTGTTCAAACCACTTTGCAATCTGAATATTATGTTTTATTTAATTTTAAAAATGCAAATAAAAGCACCTTCACTTGTGTTCAGACTTTTGGATTCCACGGTGTATTTTTATTAACACCCTAACGATGTGTAATCACAGAACTGAACACTTTGCTCTAACTCTACTGTCAATAACACTAGTTTAGTCCAAAATAGGAAATCATTCTTAAAGAATGTTATTAAGAAGAATGTTATCAGCAAACTACAAAAAGTCTAACACTAGAACAGGTACATGGAGTGAGGCGAGCTAACAAGAACATTTTCAATCTTGGCTACAAAGACT
Source organism: Labeo rohita (assembly GCF_022985175.1). NCBI lineage: Eukaryota > Metazoa > Chordata > Actinopteri > Cypriniformes > Cyprinidae > Labeo > Labeo rohita. The sequence goes on from NC_066880.1 coordinate 12,733,709, forward strand.
GAGGGAAAAAAAGAAGACGAAGAAGAAATTAACATATAAATGAGCATATGTTCACAAAAACTGTCCAGAATTAAGTTAAAACTGAACAAATAGTGAATACAAATGTAGCTACTCCCCTTCTGAAAGCACACAGTGATGTTGTCATGTTATACTGTTTGTCTGGTCTTCAGAAGTGAGTATTTCGTAACCAGTTCGACCTTTAACTCCAGGGAACTGATTTTAAGACAGTTTGCCTCTGTCAACTCTTTGCATATGGTTTTTTCTCAGCCAGCAGAAGGTCATTTACCGTTTTCTTTGCCTCGTGTTTATGTTTTTAAACTACCATGTGTAGATCTGGTGGTGACATTGTTGATTATCTTCTTGCGTAGAATTACAGTCCAGCATCAAAACGGATGTTGTGAATACATGGAAACGGCACGATTCATGACAACACTGGAGAACTTTGAGGCTCAAATCTTGTGAATCACATCTGCTCATTATTTTTACACATCTGCTTGTAATTACTATCAGTCCTGACTTTTTTCACCAATAGTAGGCTTTTGCAATCAAAAGCTAGTCTTTTGTTCAGATAAATAGAGCAAATATTATTATAAGAATGGGTAAGTTTGTTTACCACTTACAGGACTGCGCTTTCTGAGGGAAATGTTGTAGTAAAATGCAAAGTGTCAGTGTCAGTACAGATAATGCTGAATTATTAAGACCTTTATTAATGTGTCTCTCTGACCTCTAATGCCTTATTTGTTGATCTTCGTAATCCCCGTTCTCCCGTCTGTCTCTTCCCTCAAAGGCTTAGTCATGCTCTGAAGAACATTCCTGAGTTATCCAAGTAGCCGAGTGCAAAACCTCAGTGTGACAAAATGCTTTTTATATGATAACTGCCATTATCAGCTCGTGTAGTAAAAACACCAGCACACATTTTTATGGGTAGCTATAATTTCAAAGGCACTAAAGAGCTTCTTTTTCATCGTCTTGTAATGTCAAATATTATGCTGGAATTTCACCAAGAATGAATTATGTGCATTCCTTTTTTATTATTATTTAGTTCTTTGCTGTGCATGGTTCAGTTCTCTGACATAAAATAACAGTGGTGAGGCAAAAAATCCTTTTTTTTCTTTTTTTTTTTTTTTTTTATCAAATGCAAATTCATGTTCCAGTCACATTTTCTTGGTTAAACATTACTTATACTATCAAAAAAAAGAAGCCTTTTTTTTTAAATGCCTTTTTTATATTTTTACGTTAACAATGTAATCAATATTCTATTAAAGCCAAGTGTGAATTTCATCAAGTTTATGTTTTTAAGCATTTCACATTTATTACAAAATAATAACTCAAGGCAGTAGCAATTTAAACAATATATTTATTTGTGAACTTATGTTCAGCTATTCTTTTCAATGGTTAACTTTTAACTATTTTTTAATTTTTTTAATCAGTCATCAAAGCTTGATAAATATTGGTCACAGACACAGAGATTTGCTTACTTACTAAAAACACCCAATCAAAGTCTAGATTTTGATTTGGGGGTCTACTAGAACATGCTTTCATGCTTGGTGGTTTGAAAAGCGCATTATTTTTAACATAATTTACATTATTACAATACATTTCTCCCAGCCTGGCGCATAAGGCTCGATTAGTTCCAGGTTTAATGAAGGCCCGCCTTCAGAAAAACAAAATGTGTTGTGATTGGTTAGCTCTCCCACTGCGTTGAGATTGTGATTGGGTCCTATCATCAGCCTTCGAGATCGCTAATACATGATATTATCGTGCTAATGTATTTAATTATTTATATACTTAGTTTCATTGCCCGAAACCAGCTCCAGCATAAGGCTAAAAGCAGCCTAACATGATCAAAGAACATCATCACTGATTAGCCTAGCCTATTCTAGTGCAAGTTTATGCATTTTAAAAAACACTCACGTTATAAATGAAGCTATCTACACTGTATGATGAATAAATCTCTTACCACACACTGCACACGTCTGCGGTGCGTTACGGCTCTGATGCGCAACCGGAGTAGATCGCGGCTTCGGCGCGCGTTTCGACCCCATGTACTGCACGTGTGCGGCACGTTAGATCTCTAAAGTGGCCACTCTAGTCAATGCTTGTGTTTATACCCGCTGTGCTGCGGCTCGTTGAAGCAGTTCTTCGCGCTGCATCGCTAAAGTTAGGCTAATCCCCCACCTCGTCCCTACCCTCCCTCCAACAATTTGAATTTCCGTTGGCGGGATTTATTTTAACGATATTCTAATGTGGAAAACAAACGTTGTAGTCCAAAGGAGCCATTCGTTGTAGTTCTTGAAAGGGATTTTTTAAAAACAAAGTATCTTCTTTTGGAGTGGACTTTGAGATTTGTAACTTTGTAGATCTTTTTTAATGCCCAAAGATACACACCACACACTGACTAAAGTTCAAAAAGTGAAAAAGCATAATAGCACCCCTTTAAATTAATACAAACAACTGAAATCAATGGGCCCTGCATGTCGAAAAGCGACGCCAAGGGGTCCTGACCAAGCATCGATATGTGACGAGTTGGGAGTGAGAACGTGTTTCTTAAGATGTAACAAAGTGGTTTTATCTGAGTTTGTAAGTTGTTCACTTTTTTTAATTAGTCTTCCCACTAACGCCATTATAGTATATTGTTCATTCAGACTGATTCGTGAAAGTGAAACGTACACAGAAGAGGCGGGATTTATCGCATGAACCAATCACAGCCGATCATAACAGTAATATCCAATCAGATCGCGATGGAGGCATTGCCTCCTCTCCCATGAATTTACCCCATTTCATTCTCAGTTACCCCCCACTAAACTCACCGTGCACTTTAGGGAGTCTGTTGAAACTCAATAGGCTCAGGGGAAGCAGGAGAGATGCGGACTTCCGGTGTAAATTTACCTACTGGTGTCGACGTTGGACAGTGTTACTTTAGAAAAACAACTGATTTATACACTTTTCAATGTTATATTTTGTAATACTGGTGTTGTTTTATTTTTGTACTATATATAGTGTGTATATATATATATATATATATATATATATATATATATGAAGAGTTCAGATGCAAAACCAGCTAAATCCATCTGACGTCTTTCTTTAAAAAATGCATTTTTATCAGGCTCAGATGTATAGGTTTATATGTAAGTACTGGTTCTTCTGATTGGGCTGAGGCTGGTATTTTAGCGAGTTTGAAGTTAAAGTATTTGATGGACGTATAATATGTGCCAAGAGCATTCACTCAGTATCATTATCTCATTTTTGACCGAGATGGCTTTTAGCTGGTTTTGCATCTGAACTCTTCATATATATATATCAGTTGACATTTTTGCATAAGTGCTTGAGCAACCTTAATCATTTTCCTGTTTGTACCTTTTTTGTTTGATGAATGAAAAAAACACAGGCATGTGATAGTACACAATGTAATGTAACCCTAGAATCCCGCTTAACATTCATCATCTTAAAACACCAGGAAAAAACAAGAACAAGAAAGTACCATTAAGACATCAATCATTCAGCAGTTGTTTTGCCAAAGATTTGAAAAAGCACTAAAATAAAGCTTTCATGTAAACTTTTTAGTATACGATTGCAAACCTCCAGTGGATTTCACAATAATCAAGAGAATAATACAAACACATAGGTTCTTTTCATCTAAAATGGGGACAAATTTATAGATGAAAAGATAAGACGTCTCAAATTTTTCTCGAGTTGCATAACAACAGTGTTTTTCAGTGTTTGCAAAAGGAAGGACTAAAGGGTTATGGGAATAAGCTGGTCACTTTGGCACAGCACGCCGGGTTTCCTGTACGGTTTGACAGGATAAAGACTGAAGGGAGCCACACTGATTACTTCACAAAAAGTCATTAGCGCAGATGTGTGCATTAAAACTAGCTAGGTGCTGCGTGAGTGATGGTGGTGTCAACTATCTGTAATGGCCTGACCTTGTAGAAGCACATTCACCTCGCCGCGCAAGACAGATACTGCGGTAGCCTGCTGGGTGACATGGGGTGATGGAACTCAGCTGTTCTGTGACCCTCTAATATCAGAGAAAGCCACATTCACCAGTGTCCTCTTCAAGGGGAAACCCTGACACATTTACAGTACACAGATCAATGGCGCAACAGAAGGAATTCATGGCCCTGTAAATAGTGATCGATATCTCCGTACCCTACCCAGAGTCCCAGATCATAATTAATGCAGAACAATGGATTTTTCATAGTCAGGGCCTAAAATTAACACTCAGCCATTCACACAGAATTTGAAACACATGAGACACGGGTGGAGGAATTGGGGGGGGGAAGCCAAAGATTTGAAACAATTTTTTAAAGTTAAGCTTATTTTAACTGTAGCATTGCATTTTTAGAATATAATATAAGATGCCATACACGAGCACAGAGGTCAGACACATCTATCTAGAGCGTTTGCATAGAAAAACAGTGGAAAAGTAGGACAGTGAAATGGAATAATGCAACTCGCCAGCTGGCCGGTAACTTTCTAAATTAATTCTACTAATACCTGATAATGCAATATGGTTTAGCACGATTATTAAATCACAAATAATGTGTTGGCATTTTTTTTTTTACGGTTTGGTTTGTAAATTTGTTGTCAACAAAAGAAAAGCATTTTTAAAAAACAAGTTTCCCTTCAGTTGTCCGCCAAAATAAAAGCTCTATGGTTTAATGTTTGAAAGCATGAAATGTGTGGGGAAAAAAACAATTCTATTTTATATTCTTACATTAACAGTGTAATCAATAATCTCAACAAGCTAGTGTTTTTAGGCATTTTACATTTATTCCAAAATAATAACTCAAGTCAGTAACAAATTAAACAGTATATTTTATTTGTGTTTAATTCTTTTTAATTCTATTCTGTTTAATTCAGCTATTCTGTTTAATAGTTAACTTAGTAAACGTAAAATAGTTAGAAAGCAAAGAAAAAAAACTAAATATGAGTTTTGTATTTTTACTGTTATGTAAAAATATGCAAATAAATAAATGTTATAAAAAAAATTTAAACTATATTAAAATATATTATAGTATAGTATAATAGTAATGTTTCATTATTGATTTTATTTTTATAATTTAATCATTAATACATTACAAATATTTATTTATATAAATACTGTATTTATATTTTATAATACAGATTTAATAATAATAATAATAATTATTTAATATTATTATTAATTTATCAATTATAATTACATTAAATGTAAATTATAATTGTTATTATGAAGTACTTTTAAAAAATATAGTGATATTTCTATATTGATTTGTTTTTTCATAATTTAATTACATAATAATAATAATAATAATAAGTGGATTTACATTTAATACATTATAAATATTTAATATGCTATATAATTTATAATAAATATTATATAATAATAATATTATATTATTAACAACAACATCAATACTATTTGTTATTATTACTATTAGTAATAATAACTATTATTATTATATAAATTATAATTACATGAAATGTAAATTATAATTGTTATTATGAAATATTTTTAAAAGTATTATAGTGATATTTCTTTATTATATTTATTATTTATAAAAAATTAAAATTATATTTAAATATATTATATGATAGTATAATAGTAATGTTTCTTTATTGATTTTATTTTTATAATTTAATCATTAATACATTATAAATATTTAATATATTTATATTTTATAATAAAGATTTTATAATAATAATAATAAGTATTATTATTATTATAATTATATCAAATACAATTACATAAAATGCAAATTATAATTGTTAAGGTATTATAATGATATTTCTTTATTGATTTGTTTTTGTAATAATTCAATTAAATAATAATAATAATAATAATAATAATAATAATAAATGGATTTACATTTTACATGTATTTATTTAGCAGACACATTTATCTGAAGACACTGACATTGTTTAGAATAGTACATAATTATTTAAAATGTAAATTATAATTGTTATTATGAAATACTTTTTAAAAGTATTATAATGATGTTTCTTTATTGATTTGTTTTTTAAAATTTAAAGAAATATTTTTTCCTGCTTTTAACGTAATGCACATACAGTTTCATGGCTGGCAAAAATATTAATGGCTGGTCACTTTTCTCAAGTGACTGTCCGATGGCAGGTTTTGTCTGTGCATACAGTATATGTGAGATAAGATCCCTGACTTGTGTAACCAGGGTCACTGGAAAGGTATTTACAAGCATGCACACAAGAGCAATGGGGTCTCATAAACTTAGCCAGCTGTCCTGGGTCTGTCAGTAAGCCGCTGCCGTTAACAGGTCTTTGGTGAACCTGTTTCTTGATTCATTTCCATTACCACCGTCTATACACTCCAACACCATATTGACTCGGAATACGAAATAATGAAACGGTGTCACATACAGCAAACAAATGCAAAACTATCCTGACATACCATGCATATTGCAATGTTTGCACAAGCAGTTTTAATTAGATAATGTAGGCAGCTCAGCGTTGTGTGTATAATGCATAATGTATTTGTAGCTGAGGCAAAATTCCACTATGCACTGTCAAAACCTTATAAGATGTCTTTAGTAGTCAGGGCAGATTTTGATACACAACCTGCTGATTCTCATTTTCTTTAACCTGTTCCCCTGCTGTTGTTTCTTCCCATTAAAGTTCATCTCACTCAAGTTTACCAAGCGAAATGAAAGTTTAACATTCAAACCTTTCTGCAACCACCGCATTTGTATTTCGCTCATACAAATCTCTACTCTACAGCTGTTATCACCAGCCCTGCATGAAAAGCTCAGCATATTTACCGGGAATCCAAATGCACGATCTGCACATCCTCACTCCCATTCCTTAAGCTTTTCGTTTACAAAATATGTTGGCGAACGTGAGCGATCTCATCCAGAATGCAACAAATTACACCGATTTCCTCTCACAATTAGGTTATGGAAGTGTCAGATCCTGTGTTATCAGTGTGAATTATAAATCTATTGATTCATGATCGCTGCTATTGCAAGGCAGGCCCAACATTGATTACTGAACCAAGTCGGGGTTATTTTTAGTGAGTTTGATGGAAATGTGTGCCATTCTTCTTACTTTTGGATTACAAAGATCATAACAGTTTATCATTGTACAATTGTTCTGCCAGGAGTATCTCATGCTAGGCTCAAGATGGTCTGGAAGAGGTCCTGGAATATATGAGATGTATTGATTTGGATCCTTATTGGATCAGAACCAGATGAAACAGCCCACCGTCTAGACAAATAAGGTCTCTAACTCGGTGACAGATTGGTGTCCAGATTGAAACCAGTGCCATTATCAGGGGGGTCCTTTTATTTAACTTTAATCCAACTATAAGAACTGAATTTAGTTAGTGAGTTAGGCTTTGTCAGGAACACTTTGTTGTCTTTGTGCTTCCTTTTGATTTGAATGCCAAATCTGACTTTTGTTCAGTTATTTCCTAGGCCTTAAGTAAAAGATAATATGGATGCAAATTCAGGTAAATGCATGCTACCGTCATGGGCTATTCCTGTAGTTAAATTTAGTATGCAAAAAATAGATAAGCAACAGTTAGCAAATGTAAATCTTGACCTTCACATTTTGGTTGTTTAGTATAGTGCCATGGAAGCATTGTATATTCATTTAAAATCCTATAAATTAAAATAGTGCTACATATTGATTCTTGTCAACTACATATGTGACCCTGGACCCTGGATTTTATGGGTCAAAATGACTGATTTTTCTTTTATGCCAAAAATCATTAGGAAATTAAGATATGAAGATATTTTGTAAAATTCCTACTGTGAATATCAAAAGTTAATTTTTGATTAGTAATGTTCATTATTAAGAACTTCATTTGAACAACTTCTAAGGCGATTTTCTCAATATTTAGATTTTTTTTTTTTTTTTTTTTTTTTTTTTTTTTTTTTTTTTGCACCCTCAGATTCCATATATTCAAATCGTTGCATCTCGGCCAAATATTGTCCTACTCTAACAAACCATACATCAATGGAAAGCTTATTTATTCAGCTTTCAGATGATGTTTAAAGCTCAGTTTCGAAAATTTGACCCTTATGACTGGTTTTGTGGTCCAGGGTCACATATGTTGCTTTTTTATCCATACACTGTAAAATATTATTTTTCAAAGTTGTACATAAGTAAAGATTATGGGAAGATGTTTTCCAAAAAAAAATACAAGTCTCTCTACTTCCAAAATGGTTTAATTAAATGTGTTTATTTGTAATTCAGTGTTAAATTTATCAATGTATGCATTTTTTTGAATTATGTTTTATAAATATCACAAATCAATTGTTTTTACATGCTTAAATAATTTAACATAAATTATAATATTTGTTGCATCCACCTAATTGTAGCATTCACAGCCTCAATGGTGGTGAATCGATATTTAAAGCTCAGGGGAAGAGTAAGCATTACGTGTAATGTTGATTTAGTGTCTGCACCAAATAGAGACATTGCAGGACTGTGTACAGAGGCTGTTGTAGAGGACAGGTTATTTTTAGAGCTGCATGGACACACAGGTCTTCCTTCTGGCAATGTCCATCACTTCCTAAACATGGGTCATGTGGACCGCCAAAGACAGATTATCAAAATCCACCCAAGAGGAAAGACCTCAGAAGAATTGTTTCATTGCTCTGCTGACTGATTTCCTCTCTCGGTAGTGCTCAAATGTCAGACAATGGAAACATAATGCGACATTGAGAAGGAATTCAATAAACTGTATCAGCTTTGGATGTGATGATATTGTAATCATTGGCAGTGATCAGCTTTCAATTCAGTGAACAGTCTTTCTTGACTTGGAAAAAAAAAAGATTTGAACTATGAACTTTTGTTTCAGACTATTTTAGTGTTTATGTTTTTTGAAAGCTTTGTATTTACAGTGCTTGGAAAAATAATTAACTTATTGTTTTGACAGTATCAGGCTGCAGTATATGTGCAGAGGCACTCTAAAGCTCTCAGGACATATTTCTCACTGTGCGGGTAAAATTTATCTGAGGTTATTTAGTCTATGTGTTTATGTTTATGTTTAATAACAGTCTGGGTTAGGGTTAAGGTTGTCTGGTGCTCAGAAGTCTGTCTAAATAATTATACAGTGCACTTTGAAATTAAATTAATCATAAACACTCTTAAAAAATGAGGAAATTGCTGAAATATTGACTAACCCAGGGTTGTTTTGAGCCAGCAGTTTAAATGTTAATCCAACCTTCAGGGTAGTTTTAATTAACTACTCAAAAGTGGTGGTCAAAAGTGACATTTGACTATTGTTTAAAAATGACTTTAAAATGAACCCAAAATTGTAAATTAATAATCAGACACACAATTACTAAAGGCATCAGCAATAATTAAAAGGTGAACATTTATTAATAAGCAATTAAAAAAAGTTTATTATTTAATTATAATGTATTCAACTTACTAATAATTGTTCATTTATTGAACATATTAACACATTTTAATTCCCAACCTATTTTGGGTTCAAGCAATAAAAAGTGAGTTAAACAAAACATTTAACCCAACTGCTGGGTCAAAACAACTCAACTGCTGGGTTTGTCTATATTTTACCCAGCGCTGGGTTGTATTTAACCCAGCCTTTTTTTTAGAGTGCATGCTGTGATCTTTTACATATTTATATATATATATATATATATATATATATATATATATATATATATATATATATAATTTCATCATATTACAAACTCTTCAGTATAAATTGTTATAGATTTTGCATTTATGATACAAAAACGTGATTTAAAATGTTAAAATTCCATTATATTCCATTATATTTATTCCAATACATTATCTTGTATTTTAGTGAAGATTTAAAAAACCCTATACTTTAAAAATGCTGGGTTAAATACAACCCAGCGCTGGGTGAAATGTAGACAAACCCAGCAAATGGGTTGTTTTGGCCAAGCGGTTGGGTTAAATGTTTAACCTAACCTTTTGGGTAGTTTTATTTAACTACTCAAAAGTGGTGGTCAAAAGTGGAATTTAACTACTGTTTTAAAAAAAATCACTATATAGCTTGCTTAAAATGAACCCAAAATTTGTAAATTAAAAATCAGACACATAATTACTAAGGGCATCTGCAATAATGAAAAGGTGAACATTTATTAATAAGCAATTAAAAATATATATATTATTCAATTATAATTTATTAATAAAAGTTCATTTATTGAACATATTAGTAAATGTTAATTTCCAACTTATTTTGGGTTCAAGCAATAAAAATTGAATTAAACAAAACTTCCCAGAAAACAGTTTTGAGTTAAACATTTAACCCAACTGCTGGGTAAAAACATCCCAATCGCTGGGTTTGTCCATATTTTGTTTGTATTTAACCCATCTTTTTTTTTTTTTTTTTTTTTTTTAGAGTTCATGCTGTGATCTTTTACCTTTACTTTTTTTTTTTTTTTAGCAATTTGGAAACTCTTTAGTATAAATGGTTATAGATGTTGTAGTTATGATACAAAAAGACTCTGATAACCTGATCTAGAAGGTTAAATTTCCATTATGTATTTTTTTTTTTTTAGTGAAGATTAAAAAAACCTACACTTTAAAAAATGCTGGGTTAAAAACAATTTTTCAACAAACCCAGCAATTAGGTTGTTTTGGCCCAGCAGTTGGATTAAATGTTTAACCCAGCCTTCTGGGTAGTTATATTAACTCAACTGTTGCTTAAAAATTACTATATTTCTTGCTTAAAATGAACCCAAAATAGGTTAACATATATTAATATCTTCAATAAATAAACAATTATTAATAAGTTGAATCATAATTAAATAACAAACATTTTTTACATTTCTTATTAATAAATGTTCACCTTTTGATTATTGCTGATGCCTAATTATTGTGTCTGATTTTTAATTCACAACCTATTTAGTGTTCATTTTAAGCCAAGCATATAGTTATTTTTTAACAATAGTTGAGTTAAATAAAACTGTCATATTTCACCCTGCGTTGGGTTGTTTATAACTCCGCATTTTTTAGAGTGTAATGACAAGAATTTACTCAGCTGACACTGAATGCAAAGCTGAATGAGTCACACTGAAACACGAATGGGATCTGAGAAATCTTAATGAATTTAACATGAGAAAGGAGCGCTGGTATGCTCTTTTTCTCTCTTTCTCTCTCCTTTCTCGGCTGTTTTTAATTTTGTCATTTGGCGGGAAATTAATATCAATTTTAGGATTAGATCAAGTTCTAATCTGGGGGGGGAGTTTTGTTGTCCTTTTCCCTGAACGATTCCAGACAGAATTATTGCAGAAAGACACCGTGAGCCATTCATTGTTGATAATGTTAACACATTTTCTTCCTAACTCAACAAGCTCATAGCCTATTCCAGCCTCGTTAGAGAATTATCCTTTCAGTCTGCTGTCATTCATACAATGCTGGCATTCAGGTAGCAGTTCTGCTGATTGGTGAGTCATTTGGTGCTGAGATCCAATCAGAGGAACCTAATTATCATCTGACCTATTTTACTGCGATCAGCAGTTGAACTATTACCGGTTATCTATGAACCAATTACTTGCTATCAAACAACCTCATAGTTATGTTTCAAAATGCATTTTCTTTCAATAAAAATGTCTGATCTACTTAAATCTGTTTTCATTTGCAAACATAACATCATTTTATACATCTGGAAAGATTGTCACAGTTATATAGAATAGTGACTCATCAAGCGTGCTCAAACAAAGCAGTACATTTCTGAAAATATCTCCACCTGTCCTTCACCTTTCTGTACTGTTTGTTTAGTCATATTTTTTGGGCATAAAAGATTCGTCAAGCATTTCAAGTTCTCTGTAGCCCTTTGCAGCAACAAGGGGCGATCTGAAAATCAGACCCTAAACAGTCTGGCCCTGGCTGATTCAAAACAGACCTGCTGGACTGAGCGAAGATGAAGGCAAACTGGAGAAAATTTGGTTTTATTTAGACAGGATCTTTATCTTTCACATTGGCTGTCTGGAAAACTGCATGCAGTTACTAGAAGGCCAAAAAGACAAGGTCAGTGACCTACCTCAGAGGCTGCTGTTGTTGGTGCGAGAAGTGTGCGCGAGCACAAAGCTTTCCGTGCACTGCTGACTGCTGGAGGACAAGGAGCGACGGGGTGACCGCTGGAAGCGGTTCCGTCGGTTGAGGTAGCTGCCAGCCGTCCACGTCCTCTGTCTCTTGCGGAGATACTCCTTGTAGTTCTTGGTGAGCAGGGTGTAGAGAAACGGGTTGATGCAACTGTTGCTGTAGGTCAGACAGGTGGTCAGATAGTTAATGTTGCGCTTGGCCTTGGTGGAGAGATCCAGCTCGGGCTGAAACTGACCTAGAAGCTGCCAGATCCAGAAGGGCAGGAAGCAAGCCCAGAACAAGAGCACGATAGTGAAGATCAGATACAGGACTTTCTGGTTTGGGAGCTTCTTGGTCTGCTTGAAAGTCTCAGTTTGGGAAATCCAATAGGTTCGTGCCAGGCGTATGTAGAGGTACCCGATTATCACCCCTGGAGCCACGATGCTGGTTCCAAAGAGAAAGGTGATGTAGATTTTATACGAGAGAGGGCTCAGGGTGGGTTGACACATTGGCTTGGAGCTCTCCGTCATCAGCTGAACGCTGATGATCATGGGTAAGGTGAGAATCAACGAGGCCGTCCACACCAAGAGGGCGATTGCTTTTCGGTAGCTCTTAGAGCGTTTGACTGTATCCAGAGGCTTGAGGACGGCAAAGTAGCGTTCTGTGCTCATGACAGTCAGGGTGAAAATGCTGGCGTGCATTGTAAGGAAGTCCATGCTGATGAGGATCCGACACCCGGCGTCTCCAAAGTACCATCCCTTCAAGAAATGCGTGCACACCACAAATGGAATCGTGAGTAAGTAGAGCAGATCGGCTAGTGCCAGGTTGATGATGTAGATGTACATAGAGGCAGCCGAGCGCATGGAGTGGCACATCACCACAAGCGTGTAGATATTTCCAGACACACCCACCAGACACATTAGGGACAAGATGGTGCCAATGGTGAAGGTGGCAGCCATGTCTTCGGTAGAAGCTTCTACTGGAAGATCAGTGACGTTGGAAACCTTCTCCACCATCGCCACTATAGGCTCCATTGACACAGTGGTCATCTCTACAGAGGAATTAATGGTCAAAAGTGGTTAAAAATGAGCTGAATAGTAAGTTGTTTTGCAATTATGAATTAAATAATTACAATAAAAATCTTTTCAGGTCAAATTTTATTCTGTGATGCATATCAGGTCAATATAAGGGTCAATCTTGAATTGCTATAACATGTTACCACTACTATAAAATTATAAGTTTAATAATAGTAAAACAATAATATTTTAACCTATGGTACATATTAGGTTAAACATTTAAATATCCTTCTAATTCCAATTATAAGCTTGATTGTAAGTACAATAAAAATGAATTTCTTAAATGAAAATTAATATTTTTAAAACTAATATAAAATAGTATTTTAACCGATAGTACTGATTATAAGCTTGTTTTGTTTAATTTTGTAACTAAATATATTAAATAAAAAAGAATAATTTTAAATCAATATAGAATAGTATTTTATACCATAGTATACCATCAGACATTTTTGTGCCTGAAATTCCTTTTACAGGCTCTTTTTGAAAGTTATGAATAAATAATTACTTTAAAAAATATATTTAAATTAATGTTTTAGCATGTGGTACATGTGACGTCAAACATTTTTAGTGTGCCTTAAATTCTGTCTAGAAAATCAGTCCTATCAATAAAACATTAAGTTAAGGGGTGCCTGTAATTCTGATTATAAGCTTGTTTTGTAAGTATAATAAAAAATAAATATATTAAATAAAAAATGCATTTTTAAATCAGTATAGAAAAGTATTTTAACCTATAGTACAAGTTCAGACATTTTTGTGCCTCAATTTCCTTTTACATGCGTTTTGTAAGTTATGAATAAAATAACTGCATTAAAAAATATGTAAATTAATGTCTTAGCATGTGCCACATATAAAGTCAAACATTTTTTGTGTGCTTTAAATTCTGCCTAGAAAATCAGCACTCCTATCACTGAAAAAATTAAGTTGAGAGGTGCCTCTAATTCACATTAGCTCGTTGTGTAAGTATAATAAAAAATAAAAAATATATTGAATAAAATTAATAATTTTAAATTAAAATAAAATAGTATTTTAACCCATAGTACAAGGTCATTTTTTTTTGTTTTACAAGCTCATTTTAAAAGCTATGAATAAAATAATTGCTTTCAGAAATATGTGTAAATGAACGTTTTAGCATGTGGTGCATATGAGGTCAGAAGTTTTTTTAGTCTTCCTTAAATTCTCCTAGAAAATCAGCACTCTTATCAACGAAAAAAATTAAGTTGAGAGGTGGATTAACTTTCCCACTACTTGATGTAAGCGCCTTAAAGTCAGCTGATTTTAATTACCTACCTAATTACAGACAAAATACTTAATAATATAAAAATAAAAACTAGACTCTACACACTCAAATGAATGAAAAATGCTTATTTACCATAACAATGAAATTATTTTAGACAGGTGACCTTAAGAATCCAATTCAAGAAGAGAAAAATAATGCTTTACCTTGATTGGATTCTTCAGATGGCGTCGCTCCAAGCAGACAGACTTTTAGCATTTATAATGCGTCCAACTCATGGTTTCTCCAAAGAGTTTACTTCTGGTTTCCAACCACGCTGTCAGCAAGAAATCCTTGTGCAGCGAAACGAAACAATTCCAGTACACCAAAAAGAAATGATTTAGAGCACACAGATCACGTCAATACAAAAAGCGCAAATGAGTCACAGGCAGGTGCTTCAGCCATGAAAGAAAAACTTCAGTTATTCTTCAGCAGAACACTCACTATATCACAAACCTGAGTGGCAGATAAGAAAAATCCTACAGGTTCAGAACAACGAAAAAAGTGGTTCGAGGGGGAAAAGGGCACAATCCTCTTAGATGGATATGCCCAAGGAGGCGATCACTTTGAGCTACAGCTGGATTTCGAAACCCTCTCCTCCACTGACAGAGTGCGTGCCTGTGAGGGGTAGAAAGAGAGAGAGCTACTCACACACTAGCATAGAGTGGGAGGGGAGATGAGGGCGAGAGGAAAGGAGAGGGAGAGAAGAGAGAGATTGGTTGGGGGGAAATGCATTGTGTGATGAGGCATTCTGGAAATGCGTGTGTGTGCGCGCTTGCGTTATTTGTGAATGACTAATGAGCTACTACCTAGGCTCATTCATTCATCTAGCGGACAGAAGATTGCCACACATGGGTATTTGTATTACACATTTGTGTTTCTGTGTTTTCAAATCGAGAAATAATACTAAAACACAGAACACAATGTACCATAACAAGATGCTCTCGCAAAACAGAATCTGATAGGCGTTACAAGAAAACAGGTTTAGGTAAATGTTTTTTTGACAGAGGCAATTTAGCTTTTCCTTTCGTCAAGTTCCTGGTAGAGATGCAATCAAAATTTTCTCCACTTTGGTGTGCCAACGTAAACATTTTACAGCGTTGATTTCACATAATAAGCACAGACCGATTCTTGACAGCCAGAAAAAAATCAGGACTGGCCAAAGTGGGAGTAGCCGCTTCTTAATTTTAATGATGGCACGTTTTTAACCTAAAGGTCGTCCTTTTAAATAATGCCCTGAAAGACTATTCTCAACGGGTACTTAATACATACCTGGGAGTTTTTGGCACTTTTATGAAAGAAAGCCAGGCTTGTTCGGTTTTTCACAAAGATATGTTACCCTTACAGAGAGAAATCCACATTCAGAGGTTGTTTATGACTCTAGCGCTGATGAAAGTGTTGAGATGGCATGGATTTAGAATGACCTTTATACAGCATACTCCCACATTTTTACTGGATCTGGTGTTTTATGGAGTAATACATTTTCTCTTGTTTTTTTTTAAAGATTGAAGGGTTTTTGTATCACAAATGTATCATGAACTAACAAATAATCAGCATTTAATAATCTAGTAATGTTAATAATTTTTAATTTAATAATCTCTTAATGTTAATTTAGAAATATTACCTTTAAAATATGCTAATATAAATTTAGACAACTTTAAATGTTAAAAAATGTATCCGTACTGTATATACAGAAATTAAAGGACAAGTCCACTTCCAGAACAAATAATTTACATATAATGTACTCACCCCCTTGTAATCCAAGATGTTCATGTCTTTATTTCTTCAGTCGATAAGAAATTATGTTTCTTGAGGAAAACGATTCAGGAATTATCTATCTATCTATCTATATCTATATATATTAGGGGTGTAACGGTACACAGATGTCACGGTTCGGTACGTACCTCGGTTCGAGGGTCACGGTTCGATACAATTTCGGTACAACAGAAAAAAAACCTACTATGCTAGGTTTCTTTTCATTTATTTTAAACAGACAGTAGTACAAATTACAATTATTTCCACCTACATGTGAAAATACTAAATATTATATCAAATTAATGTCATATATAGGCTATAAATCTGCAGTACATATATACATACAAAGAATAAATCCTGAAATATAATTAATTTAGTTAACAAGGGGGAAAAAATGGTGCGACACGTAACGTAGCCTATATTTGCTGAGTTTCTGGGTTTTTTTTGTTTTGTTTTGTTTTTTTTAAAGTTTATTTTGCTGGTATGAGGAAAGTGAAAATGAAGTAATCGCGCCGGCGCACACAAACACAAAACATAACAGTTCCAGCCTTATATATATATATATATGTATATATATACTTCCAAAATACAGTTTCAAAGGGCTCTAAACAATCCCAGCCAAGGAAGAAGGGAATTATCTAGCGAAACAATCAGTCATTTTTGAAACAATTTGAAAATTTATATACTTTATAACCTCAAATGCTTGTCTTGTCTCATCTCTGCATGTGTAGTCTGTGTAATCCGGGTCAGTACAGTTAGGGTATGTAGAAAAAAACCCTGTCTCGTTTTCTTCTTCAACGTCAAAATAGTCCTACATTGCTGTTTTACCTTTTTTTTGTAAAGGGGGTTTGATCTTCTTTGCATGTTCACTTTGTAAACACTGGGTCGGTACTTCTGCAGCAATGTTAGACGATTTTGAAGTTGGGGAAGAAAACGATGGGAGTTTTTCGACATACCCTAACTGTACTGACCGTATTGAACAAAACAGAGTTCACGCAGACCTAGACAAGATGAGCATTTGAGGTTAAAAAGTATATAAAGATTCAATTGTTTCGAAAATCATCAATCATTTTGCTAGATAAGACCCTTCTTCCTCAGCTGGGATTGTTTAGAGCCATTTGAAACTGCATTTAAACTGCATTTTGGAAGTTCAAACTTAGGGGTACCATTGAAGTCCACTATATGGAGATAATTCCTGAATTTTTTTTCCTCAGGAAACATAATTTCTTATTGACTGAAGAAAGAATGGATGACAAGGGGGTGAGTAAATCATCTGTGAATTTTTCTTCTGGAAGTGAACTTCTCTTTAATGGGAACCTATATTAATAAATGCTAAAAAGTAAAGAGTGTTTTTCATCGTTAGGTTCCTGACACATTGAAGTCATGATGTAACGGATATTATGATGCACATTCACATGAATTATGTATATGTATTAACGAAAACAAGAAATATAGTGTGGGGCTTATTATTGTTTTCAAATAAAACATGCATGGATGAACTGTTCACAATAAGATCATTAAGATTTAGCATTTAATTTTAATAAACTGTAAAGTGATAATATAAGGATTTTTTTTTGTGTTTGGTGCGAACGGATATCATATCCGTGGTTATAATGGAGCTACAATCTCTTCACTGCGATTTGCACAGTGTTAGTATTCATGTGGCATTATGATTTGATGTTGAGTTAACACATGAGCGAAATTAGCACCGGCCTCCTTCATCATGCAATAAGTCCTTGCAAATCTGCCACAGCACCATCTCAATTAATGGGGAGTCTGTGAGGCGATGAGAGGTCAGAGCAAATGCCAGAACACTCATTCAGAAGTACGTCAACGGCACCTCATTGCAATCAATGGCACTTGGCTTATCAAAGAATGCATTAGGATTTGACTCCATCAATTCAAGAATATAGGAGAAAAAACAACCGAAGGAGTTGAATTTTAATGCGTCATTTCAGTTGAAATATTCAAGTCTCCTGGAGTCAACAATATGAATATGACCTGGAATCCTCAGGAAGTCATATCTCAGACTTTAATATAGCCAGGTTCATCCGATGGCTTCGTTGGTAAATAAAGTTCAAAAGCCTGGAAATGAGGTTGGGAGTATTTTCGCCCTTTCAGAGATAGATGGCCAATGCTAGTTGATAATATGCTCTGATGCACACAGCAAACATCATCCACAGCTCTAGCATTTTAAACCGGCTTGTCATTTGGTCCAGGGAATATTATTTGTAGGTCAAGTATTTTGCTCTTGAGCAAATTAGCTGTTCTCATCTCTGAGGGCCAGAGTAAAAATCATCGTAACCTCATGTCAAAGGCAGCTCAGATTTTGGGTCTGTTTCTGCTCTCTCTCAAAATAATAGATGTTGTGGTGGTCTCCTGTGGCTCCTGTGAAAGTCACATCTGGAGGACATCAGGAAGAAATACATGGGAAAGGTAGGAGGAATACAATATCAAATAGAAAACAACAGTTGAGTCATAAAGTGTACAACACAAACACAATGCGGAGTTGAGTGTGTTTGTCTGGCTGGAAAGTGGAGCGCTGTAATTATAATAACAGTGTACAGACTGATCAGCAGACATGTAGGAGTGATTACAGGACAAGGGCAAGTTCTTGGGTGTCGGTTTGTCCCATAACTGATGGGTCTGATTGCACTAAACTGTAAGGTTTTAATATCGATGTGATGTCAGGCAGTGAAGGCTATGTGGGATCTGACAAATCTGACTCTGACAGTCAACCTATGTTTATATCGAACACGAGTGGCACTATGTGATGCATAAACACTAAGTCACTGTCAATAAAATCAATGAAGTTGTCTTCACTGCTGTAGCATGCCTTCGTTGCAGATAGCCCTTTTCTATTTTAAATGCACTGTACAGCCTTTTTTCTTTGTACTTTTAAAATTAAAATAATTTTTATTATTATTATTATTTATTTTATGGATTAGTGGTGGGGATTTATCTTAGTGAGTCTGTCAGTAATATCAGTAGGTGAAGGCTAATCACTATCTTTATGAGTGAATGAATCGTTAATTTAATCAGTTCACGAATGAACAAGCGGCTATCTTTATGAATGAATCATTGAATCATTCATTCAACCGATTTGTTAAAATTCATTCAGAAACTAAAATGCCACTTCTTTCGAATAAGTACTTCATTGCCATGAAAAAAACTACATTTTATATAGTATTAATATGTGTAGTATGAATGTATAAGTGAATTAATTGTTAATTTAATCAGTTTAGAAACGAGCAAGCAGCTGTTTTTATAAATGAGTCACTGAGTCATTCATTCAAATGGTTTGTTAAAAGTCATTCAAGAACTGAAATACCACTACTTCTTTTCAATAAGTACTTTGTTATCATAAAAAAGTACAGTTTACATAGTATTAATATGTGTAGTATGAACTTATGAGTGACTGAATCGCTAATTTAATAATTTAATGAACAAGCAAGCAGCTATCTTTATGAATCAGTGAATTATTCATTCATGATTCATCCAGGAATTAAAATATCACTACTTCTTTTGAATAAGTACTTTTGTTACTGTGAAAAAAGTACAACTTATATAGTTTTAATATGTGTAATAGAATCAATTGTTAATTTAATTAGTTCACAAACAAGCAAGCAACTGCCTGTACGAATGAGTCATTGAATCATTCATTCAACTGATTTGTTAAATTCATTCAAGAACTGAAATACCACTACTTCTTTTGAATAAGTACTTAGTTACCATGAAAAAACTGCATTTTGTATATTGTTAATATGTGTAGTATGAATGTAATCCAGACAAACATTCGTTATGTTGTTATCGCCATGTGACCTGCCTGGGACAGACTTGTCACTTCATTGCCATTCACAAATCCTCTCCTGTGGGGTCATGGGATAGCAAAGTGTCCATTAGATGCACACTTCAGAATCTCACTGGAAGTAGTAGATCAAAGGGGTACTTTTTTCCTTCTGTTTTATGAATACTTATGAATTTGTACATACTGCTAGCCTTCTGCTACTAAGCAATTCTGCTTTGGTTTTTTTATTGGTGGAGCAAAGATAGAGAATGTGACTATTAATATTCTTTCTATGCTATTATGTTGATTACTGAACTTCTGTGTAAAAAGAGCCTAGCATCTTTCAGAATGATATGAATTTCAAGGATTATACAAGCACCTTATACGTTGCAAAACGTGATGCTTCAAAGCTGCACATCATCCTAGAACATTCATTCTGCTCTACTATATACACTATATGCCTATATAGCAATCATATGAATACATTCTGAATACATCTGAGATAACATTCAACTTTGACACTTCAAGTGCAGACAGATTCAGTGAATATGTTATTTCATATGTCAGTTTTTCAGTCTCTTTACCCATTTTCTTTTGCCATATTCAGATGATGCTTCAAACTCAGGCATACTCTCAAAATCAAACCTGACCGGCTGTGAGAGATTAGGTGCTTTTAATCTAGCGATGGGAAAAGCGGCAGGAATAGGAACACTTTGTGCATAGAAACCCGGACAATGTCTGTGAACTGTGCCAAACATTCAACATCTAAAAGATCAGCAAACCCTTCACTCACTATATAAATACATGACATCCATCTCTTGAGCGGGGATTTATTGTCCTTGTAGATGTTTGTCTAGTGAAGAAGTGCTTGGCCCGCTGCCGCCTTTGCCAGGGTTGACTGACAGCAGGAAATCACCTCATGAACACAATGTTCTTAGGTACATGGAATGTCAAGGGGAGTCACGTGTGTTTATGACTTTGATGAAGCGTTTCACTCTGCCTTATGTCAGGACAACGCATCTGCTGACAGCAGTCTTTCCAATGCAATTCTAGAGTGTCTGGAGACACCATTAACCCTGGGCTTCTGCATTGACTGAATCAGCAAAGACGTGGTTAAAGTTACGTTGTGGTCTGAGAGGTTTTAGTGCTGGTGTAGTACCCTTACTAATTAGTTTGAGCTATAGTGTCATATTCCTGCGTTGTCTGCTGCTCTGATACCACAGTCACCCAAAGGAAAACATTACTGCTCAGACATTTCTCTGTCATAGGTTACTGTGATACTTAGTGGAAATTTTATTTATGCAACTTGAAACTGAAATACGTAATTTCTGCACCACTACCGACAACCAAATGGAATTTTAATCGCTTTGTTTGAGTGAATATAACAACATTGCTTCAAACATTGGCGAGAGATTGAGGGGTTGGAGTCATGCAACTTTAAACTTTCAAAAGTCAGTACATTGCAATTATTGTTGTTTAATTAAGGCATCAACTCTATCTCATTAGGAACTAACTATAAACAAGGTGATTTTATATTGTGATTACAATGATTGCATAATGTGATTCATATGAAAACGATTTTTAGAAGGCAGCAATAGATGATATTTACACTAAGTGCAAATAACGACAGATTCTATTTACTCTATTTAAGTGCAAACAGCAATTTTTTTTTTGAGTGTAAATTATCATTTTATTATTAAATGGATGCTGCCTTATTGGGACACTAAAGCCCTCTTTACACCTACACCTAACTATAACAGATAAACACCCGTGAGGCACTTTATTTTCCACTTTTTGATTATTTTCTTAATTTTATTGAAAATAAATGCTATTGCAGTCTGATATGTGATTTGAAAAGGAGACGAACGAGTTTGGCAAAAGACGGATTCGAACTCGGGTCAACTGTCTTAATAAAGCCACTATACACGCTTTACCACTTACACTACTGGAACCATTGTAATTTCTCAGTGGTAGTGTAAAAAACACCCTTTTTACCTTGTTTGGATCTGTTTTGGTGCATTTGCCTTTAAATGCTAATGAGCTCTGCTCACCCCACTTTAGCCGCATTTAGCCATGTTTAACCACGACACTTGGTAACTAGTACATTATTAAGAAAGTTGATTTGCAAAGATGCATAAAAAACACTTCTACTCACTTCAGCTGTAGGTGAAGCTGGACCACGAATGATTTGCGCAAACATAAACGTATTTATGTAGATTGCCGTGCTCATTTCCTTCAAAAACAAAAGAAACGTTAATCCTCTGCATGTTCAGCGGCTCAGAGTAAATGACGACTGCTATGTTTATTATTATATCCAACAATAGAACACCTTGTTGTCTTCAATTTTCGAAGTCGAAACAATGGCGGTCAGACTGTTACAGCTCACTCAGCTCAGTCAGGGCAGGTCTAAGGTAAGATGGTCATGTCAAACTATTGTGGGAGCGGACTTGGTCAGTGTGACGTCACACAGGCAAGATGCTGAGAATAGCTTGATTTGAAAAAGGAGATTTTACTTATAAAGATAAAAAAAATAAAACACTGTGGATTTTTGTCATTATACACTGGTTGTGTACACGCACTGTCAACACATATTTATGTTCAAACAACATGTAAAAGTGAGTTTTGCATCCAATGACCCCTTTAAACTCAAACTTTTTCTTTAGAAAATAAGACTTTTTGCTTGTCAATGTATTTTAATTTATGAATATTTACATATTCATACTGTAAACAAGACAAAAATACGAAGTTACTGTCGGAATTAAATTTTAATGTGTTCATCTCATTTAACTTTTACTTTTAAAACAGGAATATGGAGCTACAAAATCAGTTTGAATATCATATCAAAGATAATATCCCTTTCATAATAAATGTCTATTATAAAATATCCTTTATAGGAAATGTCAATTTTGAAATCTCTCACTGCTTGATTGCAGACTTTGGTATTTTGGCAAATCTGAGCACAGTCTGTGACACTGCTGAGAACTCTGGAGGAGACACATGAGAGATTACCAGCACTGTTTTCTCAGGGGAGGAAATCTGAGAAACAGAAGCCTTAATTTGCACTTTGTCTTTGAGAGATTAGTGTTTTTTCCTCTTTTAAAGGCACTTCATGATCAGCACTCATGTATCAATTTAACCTGTAGCAAAACCCCACTGGGATACTGCTGTGAACATATCTTCTTGCCATTTAAGCCTTTATGTGTGTCTCTGTTTGTTTGTTTACTGAAATCATTTTGAACAGGTTCTTCAAAGGTTCACAGAAACATAAAAGCAAAAGCTTGAAAGAAATAGGAACACTTCTTCCTGAGTTATAGGCTTAAAGGAAGGAGAGAAATGAAAGAGAGTGCCAAAGAGAGGTAGAGATGCTTGATTTTACTCTTAATGGCTGAGTGGTATGCACAACCTAACACCATACTGCCCTCTAGCACCATTTGAAAGTTTAATACGGTTTATTTTTCATGCATCCCTGAGAGCCAATCACAATCTTTTGTAGAGCTCTAATATTTATTCTGGCCACAAATTAAGTAAATAATAAATGTATAATTGAAACCAAGTCCGGGCTGTTGCCCTGTAGACATGTTTGTTCACCTTGGAAGACCTATATTTTCTTCACAGCACAGCTTTGATGCCTATATTAATGCATATATCTCTCAGATAAAATGAAATAAGCACCTTACTGAAAAAACAGTTGATCCTTATATCATATGATAGAGCAAATGCTCAGGAATAACCTGCCACTGCTGAATTTTGCACCCATATTTTTCCCATGTCCCAAAACATATCTAAAATACAGTAATTTAAAATGGAATTTAAAAAGCCTATAATATTGCCAGGCGTACTTTTGATTCCCCATGTATCTGAAAAATAAGTGCTTACACTTCATAAAAAGCTAAAAGGAAGATGACTGAAGCAGGAGGTCGAAAGCTGCAAACTATTTCACATTGATCTGCGACATCCAAAAAGGATTCACATCTAAAATACTGCCCATTGAAGCACCACTTCCCAGGCTTCAAACA
Source organism: Labeo rohita (assembly GCF_022985175.1). Classification (NCBI taxonomy): domain Eukaryota; kingdom Metazoa; phylum Chordata; class Actinopteri; order Cypriniformes; family Cyprinidae; genus Labeo; species Labeo rohita. The sequence continues at coordinate 12,757,661 of NC_066880.1, forward strand.
TCCACACAGTCAACACATACTCTGATTTAAAAAAGCAAACAAAAGAAAAAAAACTTACAATGTCTCTGGTTAAAAACACTGTTAAAACTACTTCAGATAACAAATATTCAAATAAATAATAAAGAGATAGCTCACCCAAAAATTAAAATTCTGTCATTAATTACTCACCCTTATGTTGTTCCAAAGTGCAAGACCTTCGTTCATCTTCGGAACACAACTTAAGATATTTTGATGAAATCCGAGAGCTTTCTGACTCTGCATAGACAGCTACAGTACTACCACATTTAAGGCTTAGAAAGCTAGTAAGGACATCGATAAACCAGTCTAGGTGACATCAGTGGTTCAACCTTAATTTTATGGAGCTACGAGAATACTTTTTGTAAGCAAAGGAAACAAAAAGAACGACTTTATTCAACAATTTCTTCTCTTCCATGTCAGTCTTCGGCACGGATTCGCAAGAGTGCCACGGATTCTGACGTAGTAATCGCTATTTTTGCATTCTCGTAGCTTCATAAAATTAAGGTTGAACCACTAATGTCAAATGGACTATTTTAACAATATCCTTACTATCTTTCTGGGCCTTGAACATGTTGTGTTGCCTCTATCCATGGTCAGAAAGTACTCGGATTTCATCAAAAATATCTTCATTTGTTTTCCAAAGATGAACGAAGGTCTTGCGGGTTTGAAAAGACAAGAGGGTAAGTAATTAATAACAGAATTTTCATATTTGGGTAAACTATCCTTTTAAATTAATCTCAGGAAATGGCAGCCATTTCATGTTTACATAATAATATATACACAAGCATTGCAACCAGGTGCGTAGCAACTTTTAAAACTTATAAATTGTGAAATTGGTCCCCCTACTCTTTGAATTCATTACACTCTGCTTGAATGCAGTGAACAACAATGACTTAAATATCAAGCTAGAAGCCTCTGCTGTTTCGGTTAATTTAGCAATTTTCTGAAAGAAAGCGCTAACCGTCACCTAACGGTGTCATTCAGCAAATCAGCTATGGTGAATGTAATTAATATTCATAAGCCAAGCGTCTCCCGACACACTTTGCGCACTGAGGCTCCACTGTTCCTGTGGAGAAAAGAAGCACACAAGTCATGACAAAAATATGCGTTTTTATATTCATAGCCATCTCACCAATGTTTAAACTGTATTATTATGAAAAAATACCTTTTTAAGGATTCCAAATAGCATCTCATGTGTACAACTCCATGACAGCTAGGCATTTTAAATGGTGTTGTATTTATGCACGCAGCTTTTCCGGTGAAAACCATTACAAATGGATGCATTCTTTCCTTTGCAGTCACACTTTGAAGTACTTCACAGACCTTTTTCTCCTAAAAGGTCTCCCCATAAAGCATTTGGATCTAGCCATTTATTTTTGCCATAACAACAGCGGTACAGTGGTCAAAGCAGGCTTGACCCCACAAATACGTAGCTTGATGAGTCACAACAACTTTCTCACAGCATCTGGTTTCTGTACGCTTTTACTGTTGTTTTCGGGAATAGCATGTCCTCTGCCACCTCTCCTCCCCTGAAACTATAACCTAGAGAGGCATGAGATTAATAGAATCAGCCTTATGTAGAAAGCCAGTGGCTCATATTATAAATTACCTCACTTAATACTTTTTACACAGACCTTGGATGACCCCAAGTGGATTCACAAGGGATAGTAGCAGTAAAAAAGCATGCAGAGAATGGGAATTGGCCGGCACACACCGCTAATCAAGCAGAGGTCATGCTAGCAGCCTCGCTATTACAGTCGGACCTTTGATTTCACCAATGGCCCACTACAACCAAGGCCGTTAATTGCCTCTAGTGACATTTCCCCTCTGCTCTGACCACTCTAGTGTCATGTCAGTGCGTTTTCGCCTGTAGAGCGGATATTTATTGTTGTTCTCTCATTACGCTCTCCGGTTGGTGAAATCTCTTGTGTACGCTTGCACCATGCCAAATCAAATACCCAGAAAAGCCTCCAACCATTTCGCTGCAAGCCAAGCGAATGTGTGTTTATCAGTAGAGTGGACGTGCTGTAGTGTTTTGAATGTCGAAATTGCAGTTGAAAGAAATTGGCTCAGAGCCTGGGATACTGAGCACAGGGTGTCTTTGAGTTGTGCTGCCAATTTTGTTTATCTGTTGTGTGTGTGACTCTGTATACATTTTGGGAAACCGAACAACCTTGTGTGCAGTCAAAGGCGTTTCTACAATTCGTATCAACTGGACTTCCTTCTACTGCAGCTGTATTAAGTGATATGCTTAATTAATTAATTAATTAAACAAGTGTTTATTCAAACCTAGCTGTGTACACATTCCAACCCAAGTAAGATATTTTTTGGGACCTCACTTTTCTTTTTTCCCATCTGAAACTATGGTACTATAGTCTTCTTAGCTTTCTGTATCAGTGTTGCTAATGCAACATGCTGTATTTGTTGTTGTATGGATATAGAAGGATATAGAAGGATGTAGAGACTTGTACATACAAACCCTTGGGCGAAGATTGCAAAAATTAATAGAATGGGTTACTGTTGGTCAAGCAAGCATGCTCCAAGCTAGGTCAGCTTTTTCCCATGGCTGTTTTGACATTGAAGAGATAGTTCATCCAAAAATTACAATTCCAAACCTGTGTGAAATTCTTTCTTCTGTGGGTAATAGAAATGCCTCAGTGTTTTTGCCCATATCAACGATCAACAAAATTTTTAATTGCCAACATTTCTTCAAAATATTTTGCAAAATGTCATACAGGTTTGGACCAGTATAAGGATGACTATATGATGTCATATTTATGTGTGAATTATCTCTTTAATTTGCTATTGTTTTGGTAAATTATTTCCAGTGTTTAAATGTAGATTATTTGTTTCTTACACCATTAAGTATTTAAATATTTTGATATGATGACCGTTAAAGGGGAAATCGGATGCCCATTTTTATATCAGTTGATATGATTCATTAGGGTCTTAATGAAAGTCTAAAATTTCTCAGTGGTAGTGCAAAACAACACCCTTTTTACCTAGTCAAAAAATCTTGTTTTGTTGCATGTTGCTTTAAATGCAGATGAGCTCTGCTCACCCACCCCTCTCTTCTGTGGGGTGACGAGCCGTACTCTGAGAGACTGTTTACCTTAGCTGCAACTAAGGTAAACTTGCCAACTTCGACATTATTAGAAAAGGTGATTACAAAGATTCATAAAACGACCCTTATACTCACTTCTGCTGTAGGTGAAGCTGGATCACGAATGATTCGTGTGGTAGATCGGGTGGTGCATTCCCTTCACAAACAAAAGTAATCCACTGTGTCTTCAACGGCTCAGATGTCGGGTGTAAATGATGACTACTCAGTTCATTGTTATATCCAAGAACAGAACACCTCAATCACTACGGAGACATTCGTGTTTACGTCCCTGCTCTGGCATTGAAACAATGGCGGTCTGACTGTTAGTAACAGTTCTAACGTAAGATGGCCTTGTCAATCAACTATCGTAGGAGCATTTATGTTCAAACAAAATGTAAAAGTGTATTTTGCATCCGATGACCCCTTTAAAGTGTACATTCAACTTTCAGCAAAGTTCTACTATAGGTGGTTTAGAAGGTTTTTTATTGGTTATGACAGTCACTGTGTCAGATTTTGCGATTTTGACTCCTAAAATCTTGTCGTGTTGTCAACTGGAAACATCAGACTATCCGTTGATATGTGTTTTGCCTGTCTTCTTGTCAGAAAAGCCCAAACAGAAAGAAAACCCGACATTGGACACAAATCTGGATTGCATGAAGAGGACAGTATGGACTGTCAAAGACAGAGGTCTCAAACTCAATTCCTGGAGGGCCGCAGCTCTGCAGAGTTTAGCTCCAGCCAGCTCCAACTCACACCTGCGTGGAAGTTTCCACTAAACTTGAAAACCTTGATTAGCTGGATCAGGTGTGTTTGATTAGGTTTGGAGCTAAACTGTACAGAGCTGTGGCCCTCCGGGAACTGAGTTTGAGACCAATGGTCAAAGAGAATTGAGGTAAAATAGTTTTTATTTTACTGCTTTTCACTCTGTCGTAGTCCCTCAAGGAAACATCATAAATGCATAGTTTCACAAACATTTCCTCAATAAAATTTCACCTAAGCAGGACAGATGCCATTGTCTGTCTTTCATTTCAGCATGTTTGAAAGCATGTGCGAAGGCACTTCTGTGCTTCTATTGGCCAGTGTCACAGATGTAACAGAACTCGTTGTGGATGACCCAAAAAAAATAATAAACATGCTACTCTTTCTGCCGTCACGTCGTGAAGCATCGCAGATGTGGCATCGGTTGTCATCCACTAGGTCACAAGACGAAATTATTGAATCTTGCATCCTGACACCCAGTGTCGTTTATGAATCCCCACAACACCCTACGTCAGGGGTGCTCAACCCTGTTCCTGGAGATCGACCTTCCTGCAGAGTTTAGTTCCAACCCTAATCAAACACACCTGTTTGTAATTATCAAGTGCTCCTTCAGATCCTTATTAGCTGGTTCAGGTGTGTTTGGGCAGGGTTGGAACTGAACTCTGCAGGAAGGTCGATCTCAGGACCAGGGTTGAGCACCCCTGCCCTACGTCAAGCAGATCATGCCAGTTTTGTATTAAAACCATGTAGTCTGAACTGGGCTTCGCTGAGCTGTTTTCATTTATTATCTTGTCTTTTCTTTCCCTCACTGTTCAACTGGTGCAACTTTTATGTTACTTTTATGGTATTATAGTAATAAAACATTTTAAAAGATTTATTAGCCGATGAAAACCTACTTGAAGCAAGATAATAAAAACATAACTCTGAAAACTAACGGACTGTTAAGAGAGAACTTAACAATTTTCCACTATAGCTAAATAGCTAACTAGTCCATAGAAACAGTAACCTAGATTGCATATAATATTAATATATAAATTGATACTGGAATATTGTCAGCCTGTTTTCTTTCTTTGCTAATATACAAGTAACTTTATTTTTACAAGTTTAATTATTTAGTAAGCAGTCATTTATTGGATACAGTATAATGTACAGAAAGACGGTCAGTATGGCATAATATACTCCTTCAGGGTGATACAGAATTACCCTGTCAGGTTTATTTACCAATGATGACTGTATATTATTCCTTAATTATTTATCTTCTTGGCTTCCTGCAGCTAAAAATTGACAGTATTGACAGTGATTCAGCAGCCAGTCAGACTGAATTATTGACTAATTATTGTTATATTTTTCTCTTGGCCACCTGTGTTATTATGTCATGCCATTTGCTTTGATCGTCCAAATTTTTTATTAGCTTTTGTAGGTTTCATCAAAAGGTGATTTTTTTTTTTTTTTTGGTACAGAGAGAGCCTGTTTCACATCTAAGGAAATGTGGTAATGTGAGACTGAATTTGCAGTGAAACCACTGGACTAAAATTAAACAGAGAAAATTCTGGACATGCAATTATGAATGAGGATTTAAGAGGAATGCTGTGTCCTCTGCTCATTCCAGTTTCCTTAAATGAAGTCTGTTTTCAGAGATAAGTGGACTTACATGAGGGGTGAGAGTTTCTTGACCCCAAGAGGTGTTAGAATATCATATTGTAATGGAGGTAATGGAAAAATCACTCACCCTTTGATATCTATGCTTTGAAATATGCTCCACTCCAATATAGTATTTTAACTGTTGTTAATATTAGTACAGATGTTAGATCAGATGCTTCTCTATGTTCAGTTTTGCTCAGCAACCAGAGAGAGATGAAGCAACTAAAAATTGGAAGATTAATTAATTATTCGCTATTTGATGGGATAAATGTGCAGTTACACAAGGATTAATTTATGATCCAGTATAAAGACAAAACTAATATTGTGAAAAATGATAAGAATTCAACATAACTGTTTTCTATTTTAATATATTTTAAAATGTAATTTATATGCATTTATTTGGAACAAAACCTCTATGCATCTTTGCTGGATACAATAGAATTGTTTTTGTTTAAAACAATAATATAAAGATGTACTTTAAACAGGGAAATAAACTTAATATAAAGTATATTTTCTGAAAACACAGTACATCCTGTTTTGAGGATGCTTCGATTTCCTTACTTGTAAACAAGATAATAATCCTGATTAAGAAAATTATTGTTATTAGGGCTACACTGACGGGTTAGAGGGGTCTGGCCTCTTGAGCTAGAAGCCAAATTAAATGATCACAAACAAGATTAGTCAATAACAGACCAATGCAAAGAGAGAAACACATTACTCATCTCTGAGGAGGGACAGCAAATCCCTGAAATTCCCTTTCTGAAATTCCCTATTTGTTCTCCCCAAAGTGATTAGTTGAAGCCACAAATGAGATGCAAACATCCTTTTGAAAGGCTGACCTAAACTACATTGCACGCTCTGTGCATGCATGAATTGTGAAGCTAATCACGGCTGCTCTAAAACAACAGGAATGCTTAATGCATGGAATCAAAGTGTGGCAGCTGGTTGGATGTGAATTATTAAAACAAGTCAGTGACTTGGAGTCTGCAGGAGCAAGCGACACCACTGGTGCAGCAGTTGACTGAAAGGAAGATCATCACTTGAACAGACTCTGACACAAACCTGATCCCACAGGCTGTTTAGTTTATGAAGATGTGCTACATGCATTTATCTTTTTTCTACTGGCACCATAACTTAAAGGAACACTTTGCTCAAAACATCAACACACAAAAAACACAGTGCAGATCACATATGCAGATGAGCTGAGTCAGGTTTGATGCCATTAGTTCACAAGGGAAAGCTATTTAATGAGTAATGTTGAAATCAGTCTTTGAGGTCAGACTCATTAGTGTCTGACTTTATAAGATTTGATATATCCCAGCTAACAGAGAATATTCTCAGACCTTTAGCAAACATTCTGGCAAAGTTCTCCCAAAGTACAAATGTTCTTTCAGTGATGTAAACAGAATGTTTAATAATGTTCTCAAAATGTCAGCACTAATGCTGTCAAATCGCTTAATCATGTCCCAAATAAAAGTTTGTTTACATAATATATGTGTGTGTGTACTGTATATATTTTTATGTATATATAAGTACACACACATACATGCATATATTTAAGAAATATTGACGGTAACACTTTATTTTACGGTTTCTTAACTAGTTGCTTGCATGTATATTACTAGAATATTAGCCATTTATTAGTACTAATTAAGCACATATTAATGCCTTATTCTACATGACCTTATTCTACATCCCTAATCTTTCTCAAAACCTAAACTTTTTGGAATTTGCAAAAGAAAATTATGAATTTATTGAGGGAAAAGTTGTAATTAATAGTGAATAAGTGTTCCCTATCCTAAAGTGTTACCATATTTACATACATAATATACATATAAATATATGTATATGTATACACGATACACAAACACATATATTTTGTAAACACACTTTTATTTTGGATGCGATTAATCGCGATTAATCGATTTGACAGCACTAGTTAGCACAAGACCAGTATTTATACATCGTTCATGGAAATGCAAAGTTCTGTCTTGGAACTCCAGATGGCAAAGACTGATGGGCCCTTAACGCAAACTGATGATTTTCACAGAGTTAAACTACTTAGCACAAGCTGATTGGTTCATGGTGCATACACAGCCAATAAGCTGCTTTACATTTAAATGGCTGGTTAGCATTCACTAGAACATTTCGCAGAATGCTTTCAGAGTTCCTCTGAAACCCTCCACCTTCCCCAGCTCCACCTGTATAGCTCTGCTATGGGTTATTAGAGGTTCAAGCGCGTAGCGCTGAAACCCTATTGTGCTAAGGATAAGCACAATGTATCTCCACGTAAAAATGATTGGTCAGACCAAACAGTAAGTTGTAGAGACTTGAAACTTGGAGGGATAGTAGTACGCACACCGTCTACAACGCCACCAAGGCTCGCCCCAGTCGGCCTGACGGGGGTGCTACAGCGATTAAAAGTATGAATTTTCAGGTATTTCGCATTTTGTGAAAAACCTACTTCTGCAAACTAGTCCTAAATTTTTTTTGCCAGATCCAGAGTCTCTGAAGACTGAAGAGTGAATATCAATATATCCAAAAAAAAAATGTTTCCCCTTTCCTCCATCACAAAGGGACACCAAAATGTTTGAAAGGGGCAGGGCCACTTTTATTAAAACGGCTATGACGGCTATGATATCTTCACCAAACTCACAACACTTATGTAAGAGCTGAATCTGAAGTCACATAAAAACTGGCAAGACTATGCATCTGTTTGTCCTATTGACATGGAAATCAGTATGCACGGTCTTGGTCCAAAGTACCACAAGTGGCTATGTGGACATTTGCATATCTCAAAAAACATAGGAAGATGAAATTTGAGCACCTATTAGACTAAGCTAACAGAGGTTGATAGGAACAAAACTAAGTGGGCGGCCCTAAAGGTCTGTGAGAAATTTGAAAGAAATTAGCACTGGGTGGGTGATATCGCATTTTTTAAGGGTGTAAACATTGTATATTGCATATTTTCACACATACACATGATATATTTATATCATATGAAAGAAGTCCTTGTCCGAACAACTTTGCATCTAGAACTACTGCTGTCAATCCAACCGTTTGTAAAACGATTGAGAAAATGTAAAAAAACAAAACAAACAAAAAAAAACTACTTTTGGGAAATAGTCCTAGTGTTTTTTTTTAATCTGGAAAAACACTGCAGTGCAATTCTCTGGAATCTCGTGGTCAATAATTATCCAAAAAAGAGAGAGAAATGTATCCTTTGGGAAGCTATAATGGGGTTGTTTAGAAAAGGGACCTGTCCAAAATGCCCAAAAGCCTATAAAGCCTAACCGAAAACTCTAAATTTCACAAAACCTGGTGAGCACATGTGACAAGTGATTCTAAACAAGCAAGTTTTAGGGAGATTAGACCACAGCTGGTGTAGTAACAGTCATAAACGTTAAAAAACATCATATTTCATCGCCAAATTACCTGTATTTGCCAAAAATGCATTTTAGATCGATTGATTTACGTGGTTACAGGTTTGCTAAATAACGTGTAATGTCTTTTTCCATATGTGCTTAAATGCCTTAAAAATAATGTTCTTATAATGTATGCAAAATTATAAAATTTAATGTGTCTGTCTCATAACCAGGAAACCATTTTTAAAATATTTAAATTATTAAAGAAAAAAAATGGGCATTTAAACATTCAGGGAGAATTCAGAAATAATGTTTATATAATTTAATAGGAACATTCACAAAACGTTCTTGTTAGTTGGGAAGCTGGGAACAACTTTTTAGTAATCATAGGGTTTTAATATTGTGGAAAAAGCAGCATTAACCTTCCTACACTAAGCATTATCTAGTTACAGGTAACAAGCATAATAAAAAAAACAGTGTTTAATATAATAATCCATCTCATGGTCAAACCCTCAAGTATGACACACTGGAGGTTTCAAACTAAATGGTGACATAAAATTTCAGAAAGCTGAAAGGGACGGTTGACTAGATTCCTTGTGCCAACACATAAAGAACAAAATGAAAACTGGGTCATATTACACTGCAGTGAGAGGGCAGCCTAAAGGATTATTGATCCTACAATAGTTTCATCCCACCCACAGTGAGCCAAGCCTGTTTGGATCGGTGTTACATCAGGTTAGAGAAGTGAATTCTGAAAAGAAGCATCTCTAGAATCAGCAAAGTTTGATTTCACACCAACTGACGTGTTTTATCTTTATATACAAATCTTTTGAATTTGAATGCAAACTCACTGCTGGTTTGACTTTGAACAGACATATTTAGATGTGGAGATGGACGTGCTGTGGTGGCTTTTGACATTATAAAGCTAAGAAGGGCATTAATGTGATCAACGTCAGAGTGTCTCAGCAATCTGAATAAATTGGTATGAAAAGGCAGCCAGAGGTCCCAGCAGGACTGGCAAATCAGTGAGCCGTCACATTATACTTTGTCACATGGAGCCCATGAACAGTTTTAGATTTTGTTGAAATGATTTCATTATTTTTCAACATTCATTGCTGTGCAGTCATAAAATTACACACTGCAGGGAATCCAAGATTTTTGCTAATTTTAAGTGACCAATGTATAGCCAAATAAGCTGTATTTGAAGAAAATGTAATTGTTATGATGAATTTCAGGCTCTTTGTTATTCAGGTGCATGTCTTGCTTTCTCCAGATCTGAAATGTCAAAGAAAATGTCAAGATTTTCCCACACCACAACACTGTTGTTTTAACCGCTTAAGATCTGGAGTGGTATAGAAGGTTTATCCCCTCAAGACAAATCCATGATGCTTTCACACTTGTCCTGTATAAGCCATTAATAATTCCTGAGGTGTCACACTGTCTTAGGAATTGAATGAATCATCTAAGGCTTTCACAATGTGGAGACTTTGACCGTATATGGGTTGCATTATATACCAAGGGAGCTGCTGGAGCTCAAGGGAACTCAGACTGAGAGCATCTATCTTTAGCACTTATCATACAATACGAGACAGAAATTCTACATTCAGAGAAAAGTACTTTGTGTGCTCAACTTCATCAGTCATAAAGGCTGAATGGGAAGTGTCATGTCAGATTGCAGTGATGAAGCTTTATTATCACACTGAAGAAACTTTTCTAGTTTTCAACTAAAAATATCTGAACATCCCATACTTGAGGGAAAAAAAAGTATTCTTATATTAAGAATTAGGGTAAGAAAAATATATGGTTTTTATTTAAATATTTTTTTATTTAATTTTAATTATCTAAGGCTAAAAAATAAATAAATTAATTAATAAAATGAGCATAAAAGACTTCTTTCGAAAAAATAAAAAAAAAATCTCAAATGGCCAATTAATTAATAATTAAGAAAGTGCATTGTCCATTTATAAGTCGTCACCTTCAAAGGATATTGTGGATTTTAACATTTCCCTTACTCAAAAATAATATTGCAGCAATCCCTAAAAAGGAAACAGGCAGTTCCTACAATGGCATTCCAGTTATCATCTCAATCTATTACATTTACAAAGTACTACAACGTTTGGCGACATTCCCAATATGTGTGGTCACTGATAGGGACGTGAAGAACTACATGGCATTGACCCTAACAACAGGAAGTGGAGGAGATAACATCAGCAGATGCTGTTACTCTAGCCTCCTATCACATTAACGTATGCCACACACAATGTACTGACTAAACCAGTGACCTAAACAGGCACAGAGTGTTAGTGTGTTCACCACAAAACTGGAGCAGAGCTATGGAACAGAGTTTTTTGTTCTTTTTATTTTCTCTAGAACAGGCAAAATGATGGCAGTGACCAAATGTGCTGAATAACATGAGCTTTGGCTTGGGAGAGTTCCATATCTGTGAACTATTTATTTTATTTTCTAAAATATTTATACCGTGTCTGTCACTACATGGTTGACGTGCAGGATTCTTCCTCTCGTAATTATCTTGGGTGGATCGAGCTTCTGTTTGGAACAGGAGATGCCGCCTATTAGTCAGTCTGTGTTTAGCTTCTTCAACCATTACGTAGGTTTAAGAATACAGGATGGCATGGTTATAGGTTTTTAATGGCTTGTGAAGCACTTTTTGAGGGGTTTTGGGTTTTAGCGTCTCATTGTTTAGCTCCTTAAATGGTCTCCTACTGCATGGTGCTGATGATATGTTTAGGGCTGAAGTACAGCATGTGAATTTTTAAGGGAGTCATGTCAAAAGAAATAAAATTTTCCTTGATTTCCTTGTCAAAACATCCTCCCTAGTGCAAGAGCATTTATAGAAACCAAGCCACAATAAATATGTTTTCTAACACGGCTTTGTGATGTTTCACGTTTTAAAGCAACTGTATGTAGTTATGTTTGTTTTTGTAACATTTGGAGCCCCCTAGGGTTTGTACTCACTTACCAAACCAATTGACATACTCCTAGAGCAGGCATTTGGATGGGAGCGTAGGAAAAAAACACAAAATGTTTGGCTTAATAGAAGTCAGTGTACCATCACAATGATTTGAAACTGACATTTGAAAAGGGGAACTGCTTTAATGCTCCACAATAATACACCATTTTCTCTTTTCCAACTTTATTCTTCATTCTGTTTTGATTTAGCAGTGGAAGGTAACTACTCAAATCTTTAGAAAAGGAAGAAACATCATGTTTTGTCAAAAACTGGTGACAAATGTCAATGTAATACATCCTGATGCCAGTAGTCTAATATACAGTATATGGAATTATATCTCATGATTGTGACTTTTTTTCTCAGAATTGCATCTTTATATCTGTTAATTGTGAGTTATTAAGTCAGAATTGTGAGATATAAACTAGCAATTCTGAGAACATATCAGTTTTTTTTATTCCTCTCACACTTTTTTAAATCTCGCAATTCTGACTTTAGAACTCAAATTTGTGAGTTTACATCACACAATTCTGTGAAAAAAAAGTCAGAATTGTGAGTTTATATCTCGCAATTCTGACTTTATAACTCTTAATTGCGAGTTAAGTCAGAATTGTAAGATATAAACTAGCAATTCTGAGAACATATTCTGAGACTTTTTTATATCTCACAGTTGTGAGTTTATATCACGCAATTCTGAGAAAAAAAGAATAGAGTTTATATCTCGCAATTCTGACTTCATTTCTCCCAACTGAGAGTTTATATCATGTATTTTTTTTAAAAAAGTCAAAATTGTGAGTTTTTTTTCTCGCAATTGTGAATTTATTTCTTGCACTTGTGAGTTTATGTCACGTAATTCTTAGAAGAAAGTCAGAATTCAGAATTACAAGATTTTTATCTCACAATTCTGACTTTATTTCCCACAATTGTAAGTTTTTATCATACAATATTGAGGGGGGAAAAGTAAGAATTGTAAGTTTATATCTCACAATTCTGACTTTATAACTTATAATTGCAAGTCTATATAGAGCAATTCTGAGGGCAAAAAAGTCAGAATTGTGAGTTTTTATCCAGAAATTCTGAGAAAAAAAAAATGAATTCACTTTACTTCCCACAATTGTAAGTTTTTATCACACAATATTGAGGGTGAAAAAGTAATTGTACATTTATATCTTTAAAAAATAAAAAAATAAAGTTAGAATTGCGTGATATAAACTCACAACTGCAAGTTATAAAAAAGTCCGAGTTTGAGAGGGAAAAAACCTGATATGTTCTCAGAATTGCTAGTTTATATCTCAAAATTCAGACTTAATAACTCGCAATTAAGAGTTATAAAGTCAGAATTGCAAGATAAAAACTCACGATTCTGACTTTTTCCTCAGAATTGCTTGATATAAACTCGCAATTGCAACTTATGTCAGAATTGCGAGATATAAGCTCACAATTCTGACTTTTTTTTTCACAGAATTGTGTGATGTAAATTTTACACAACTTTATCTTGCAATTCTGACTTTATAACTCTTAATTGCGAGTTATTAAGTCTGAATTTTGAGATATAAACTAGCAATTCTGAGAACATATCAGGTTTTTTCCCTCTCAAACTCGGACTTTTTTATAACTTGCAGTTGTGAGTTTACATCACACAATTCTGTGAAAAAAAAAGTCAGAATTGTGAGCTTATATCTCGCAATTCTGACATAAGTTGCAATTGCGAGTTTATATCAAGCAATTCTGAGGAAAAAGTCAGAATCGTGAGTTTTTATCTTGCAATTCTGACTTTATAACTCTTAATTGCGAGTTATTAAGTCTGAATTTTGAGATATAAACTAGCAATTCTGAGAACATATCAGGTTTTTTCCCTCTCAAACTCGGACTTTTTTATAACTTGCAGTTGTGAGTTTATATCACGCAATTCTAACTTTATTTTTTGAGAAAAAGTCAGAATTTAGAATTACAAGTTTTTGTCTCACAATTCTGACTTTATTTCCCACAATTGTAAGTTTTTAATCACACAATATTGAGGGGGAAAAAGTAAGAATTGAATATATATCGCAATTCTGACTTTATAACTTGTAATTGCAAGTTTATATCAAGCAATTCTGAGGACAAAAAAGTCAGAATTGTGAGTTTTTATTTAGAAATTCTGAGAAAAAAAGTCAGAATTCACTTTATTTCCCACAACTGTAAGTTTTTATCACGCAATATTGAGGGTGAAAAAGTAAGAATTTTAAGTTTATATCTCGCAATTCTAACTTTATAACCCGTAATTAGAAGTTTATATCAAGCAATTCTGAGGGGGGGAAAAATCTGAATTTTGAGTTTTTATCTTGTAATTCTGAAAAAAAAATAAATAATAATAATTAATTTTATTTCTCACAATTGTATGTTTTTATCACATAACACTGAGGGAAAAAAAATGAATTTATGTGAGTTTGTCTTGCAATTCTGGGGAAAAAAAGTCTGAATTCAGAATTTTTTTTTATCTCACAATTTTATCTGACTTTATTTCTTGCAATTGTGAGTTTACATCACGCAATTCTGAGAAAAAAAGTAAGAATTCGGACTTACCAGTTTTTATCTCACAATTCTGTCTTTATTTCTCAAAGTTTATATCTTGCAGCTCTGAGAAAAAAAGCTGAATTCAGAATTCAGAGTTATATCTTGCAATTCAGAATTTATTTCTCGCTATTGTGCTTTTATATCACGCAATTCTGCCTATATAACTCGTAATTGTGAGTTTATATCTACCAATTCTGAGAAAAAAAGTTTGTATCATGCAATTCTGACATTTTTTCTCAAAAAGTCAATTGTTTTATTTTTTTATTCAGTGGCGGAAACAGGCTTCCATAAAAAAAAAAAAAAAAAAAAAAAAAAAAAAAAACAACTCTCATTACTCATGTCCTTTGGTGTACCCTTGAGGTCAATAAACAAAAGGGATTTTGAATGATATATGGCCCAATAAATCAAAAGAATAAAAAACTCAGACATTCAGAAAAGTAATGTCTAGAGGACATGAAACAATTCAATTTCAGGATAGACCTGTCCATAGAGATGGCAAACTGACTGGATCTCATATCAGATTTTGTTTGAACGTTTCTGCACAGATGTGATTTTTTCCCTTAATCATCTCTTCGATCTCTCTCTGCTTTTTAAATCTAAAACCTGATCTTGTTGAAGAAAGTTTTTTCCTTAACTTTGTATTTTGTTGGCAAGTGATATAATACAAGGTTATTTTCTGTTCCTAAAACACTCTCTGCATACAAAATAACATTCAGCTCTTGAGCTTCTTCAATATGTTAATTCATAAAACTCACCATGTTTTCTCTTTGTGTTTACTGCTCTGCACTTTAATGCGATTAGCGTTACTTTTGGCATTGAGTGCATGAGTCATGAGTATTACCCTTCACTTTTAAAATGAATTTTTATTTCTTTAGTTCCTTGGGATACATGCTAATGTAATATAATGCTGCCCAGATAGGAGGAAAAAATGCTTGCTGTTTTTCTTTGACAGCATAGTAAATATTTTATTTTTCTTGTACGGACATGGAATGTAATGTCAGGTATTGGTCATGGTATTGATTTCTTGCGCACCTCACTCCACAGAATAATGATGGCATCTACAATCAATCCTTATGAATTTCTGTGTGCAAATTTACTGTACACATAAGAATGAATGAAAAATTAGAACAAACTTAATAGGAGACTGTGGAATGAAAGCGCTGACAGACAGATAAAATGAATAAAAAACTTTAGAGAAAGATAAACTTGACTATTTTTGTGACCATCATGCACTGAAGTGTATTTTTGATGCAATCAGAGTGTAACCTATCAAAATTCATACACAGGTCCAACAGCAAAAAATACAGTTGCCCTAAAAGACCCAACAGGGTCACTGGGGACCAAATCCAGGGAACCGGAGGCAGCGTCTCCAACAGGATAAAGACTTTACCAGGCTAACACCGGATCCCCTGGAACCTCCGTACTCAGTGCTCAGGCCAGACCTCACAGGCCCTGAACTCCTCATGCAAGACATGACAAATGGCGTTAAGGTATGTATAACTGAATGAGAGTTAAAAATGCCAAAGAAAGTTACTGCAATCAACACGGAGTAATTTTTTTCCACATTATCTTCCACAAATCAATTCTACCATTGAATCACTGCTTCTTGGTTGATACGGCTTGTTATAATTTTTAGAAAATAATTTCTTTTTGGCCAGCTTCATACACTAAGAAAAAAAAATGTATAGAAAAACAGATAAGTGTTGGAAAATTACCAGTACATTTTCTGTTAAGTTTACAGACATTTCTTCCAGAACAACAATTTTACAGATAATGTACTCACCCCCATGTCAGCCAAGATGTTCATGTCTTTCTTTCTTCAGTCGTAAAGAAATTATGTTTTTTGAGGAAAACATTTCTGCATTTTTCACCATATAATGGACTGCTATGGTGCCCCGAGTTTGAACTTTCAAAATGCAGTTTAAATGCGGCTTCAAACAATCCCAAATGCGGATGTAAACAATCCCAGCCGAGAAAGAAGGGTTTTATCTTGCGAAACGATCGATTATTTTCATAAAAATAACACAATTTATATACTTTTTAATGTCAAACACTCATCTTGTCTTACTCTCCCTAAACTCATTGTATTCTGGCTCAGGACAGTTAGGGTATGTCGAAAAACTCCCATCTCATGTTCTCCCTCAACTTCAAAATCGCCCTATATCGCTGTTTTACCTTTTTTGTTAAGCGTGTTTGATCATCTTTGCATGTTCACATTGCAAAGACTTGGTCGGTACTTCTGCAGCGATGTAGGATGATTTTTAAATGATTTTTGAAGTTGAGGGAGAAAATACGGTCTGAGTTTTTCAACATACCCTAACAGTCTTGAGTCAGAATACACAGAGTTCAGGCAGAGTAAGAAAAGACGAGCGTTTGAGATTAAAAAGTATATAAATTGTATTTTTTAAGGAAAGGAAAGGAAAGGACGTGAAGTGAGGCCAAGTATGGTGACCCATACTCAGAATTTGTCCTCTGCATTTAACCCATCCAAGTGCACACACACAGTAGTGAGTAGTGAACAAACACGCGCACACACATACACACACACACCGTGAACACACACCCGGAGCAGTGGGCAGCCATATTGCTATCGCTGTGGCGCCCGGGGAGCAGCTGGGGGTTCGGTGCCTTGCTCAAGGTACTCACCTCAGTTGTGGTATTGGGGGTGGAGAGAATGCTGGTTATTCACTCTCCCCACCTTCAATCCCTGCCAGACCTGGGACTCGAACCCGCAACCTGTCGGTTACAAGCCCGACTCCCTAACCATTCGTTTCGCTAGATAAGACCCTTCTTTTTTGTTTGGGATCGTTTACAACCACATTTGGGATCATTTGAAGCCGCATTTAAACTGCATTTTGGAACTTCAAACCCTGGGCACCATATATGGAGAAAAATCCTGAAATGTTTTCCTCAAAAAAACACAATTTCTTTAGGACTGAACAAAGAAAGACATGAACATCTTGGATGACAAGGGTGTGAGTACATTATCTGTAAATTGTTGTTCTGGAAGTGGACTTCTCCTTTAACTACAAAATGCAATACATGATTTAAAGAACAGGTGAAAAAAAATCTCTAAGGAACATGGACTTTTCTTAAAGTGTACTTTCTGAAGAAAGTAGTATACAAAATCATTCTTACGTAATATTTTGTAAGCTTTAGTTTGGTCGCACAAAATGGCAAATCTATCAATCTCAGTAGATAACAAAAACATTTCAGTCCTTTAAAAAAAAAAAAAAATCCATCATCAAATCATCCATGATTTCAGACAGCTGTTTGACATCAAATCATCTAGGTTACATCGGGGGGAAGATGACTTACCAGGGTAGAGTTCCGTGCAGCGCAGACTGTTTCTGTTGGCTGTTTTTTAAAAGCTTTTTCTGTATAAAATTACCTGAAAAAAAGCACAATTATGAAGGATTTCTTAAAGTGAATGACATGAAGGCTACCTTTATGCCAACGGAGATCACTTTGTCTTCATGGAAATATTTAAATGTACTTTTGTAGGGAGCACAATGTGCTCTTAGAATTTTTTATTTTATTTTATTTTCCTGTAATGAATCGTTTCATATGTCCTGTTAATGTTCTTAATAGGCTAGACAATTCTTAATCAATATCAAGCATTTTTGTGATTTGCATATGTGCTTGGGAAAACATGACTCAAGTGATCAAGCTCTATTATCTGACCTCCCACTCACTTAACATCTGAGACATCATATAAAATGGCTTTTATGTCTTACAGATAATAATGTGAACAATGAAACATACTCAGTGGTGTTTATCTTCTTACGCTGCAGTCCATTAGTATTCATTCAAAAGAACATTGTGCTGTTGTAAAGTCAGTGAACTGTTATGCCCCAGAAGCACTGAAAATGAAAAACAGCACATCTAAGTAAAATGTTTTTTAAGTATTGTTTCATTTACCTTTTTGTGTCAAAGCACTTATCAAACATTTGAAGGAGGTCATGAATGGATTTCTTCTGGCTTTCAGAAACACAAACTCTTGCTCAGCGGAGCGCCAGAGCAACATTGATGAGCACACACTCGCTACAGCAACTCTCGGCCAATCACTGATGACCTCCCAAAGAGTCTTGATGACATTTTGGCTGGTAAACAAGGCCTTCGAGCTTTTAACCCACCTCAGAACATCTCTCGATGTGTTGTTTTCCCAAATGTTCAATTTTCAGCCAGGCCATCTTATCGCAGTTTTCAACGGGAACTGCGTCATGTTTTGGAAGTCGAATTGATTAAGTCAGCGTGTTCAGTAAATGAAGTTATCATAGATTTTCCAATACTCATCTTCTGCATGGAGGGAAGGAGAGCTTGAATATCGAAAGTCCTCAGCTATCAGGCTTCATTTCAGGGGTGTGAACTCAGAGAGCAGCCAAATCGCTAACAATCTACATGCATAGAAGCACAGTGGAGGTTAATTGTCATTTCCTCCTGAGGATGTTTACCAATAACTTTAATGTTTTCCTTTTCCATCTGGTCACTCAAGCTGTTTTCCAGGATTTTGCAGTTTAATGGAAAAAGCTTAGTGGGAACGTCATCATCTTCTTTCAGTGTCAAGGAGAGGGTATTTGCTCTGATGTGTTAGCCAAATGTTTGAAGTAACAAAGTATTAAATATTATAGCAAACAGATGACATCTCCATTTGCATTCTTTAGTTTTAGCATCACCTTTGCTTTAAAGTGATCCACGCTAAAGATATCCTAGAGGTAGAATTATACACCGCTAATAAAGTGTTTATACGGTAACCAAATGTCTGGTGCAGAGCTGTGCGCAACATCATTAAGTTCTTTGCACATCATACTATAATTATGAACACCATCCTGATGCATACTACTCAATATGCATTTTGCACATGCATAATTCAAGTGGGATTGGAGAAAGCTATGTAGATTGCTGAAGTGAAATTGGTCCAATGACAAAAACAAGATTCAAACACACTGAAGCCATATACAAACTGCAGCCACAGATTTGGACTGCATCCAGCACTTTGAAGCAAAATAAGGGTATATTACAGAGTTGGACTCAGTGAAACGCAAGCTTTCCTGAGTTTGAAAGGAGGTCTGCAGATGTGCCGATTAGCTCTTGTGAAAACCATGAGAATCGCTTCAGTGAGCAATTGACAACGGCTTCAATCAACACGCATTCTGATTCTGAGCGAGGCTTAAGCGTAAGAACTAAATGTACCTTAACTAGCACGTGTGTTGTGTAAAATATAAGGTTAGGGTGGCACAATATGTAAATAACCCCTTATTATAGTCACTTAGGGTAGTGGTTCTCATCAAAGAAGCTGGTGGCTACTAAAAGGCCTTGGTAAATTTCCAAGGAGGCTGCAGGATGAACTACAAGTATTTCAAAGCCATTTTAAAATGTCTTTGGAAAATAATTCAAAATAAAATTAATTTAGGTCTTAGAGGGTTGATGTCTATGCAAAATTTTCACCCCAAAATGAAAATTCTGTCATTAATTACATAATAACACCTATATGTCATTCCAAACCCATAAGATCTTCATCATAAGACCAAGATCTTCATCTCTTTCATCTTCAGAACACATTAAGATATTTTTGATGAAATCCAACAGCTTTCTGACCCTGCATAGACAGCTACTGTACGCAACTGAAAAGGCCCAGAAAGGTAGTAAGGACATTGTTAAAATAGTCCATGTGACATCAGTGATTCAACTGTAATTTTATAAAGCCACAAGAATACTTGTTGTGCGCAAGAAAACAAAAACAACGACTTTACTCAACAGTTTCTTCTAGGGATCTAAAATATTAGATTTTTGCCGATACTGCGATATTTTTCAACTATTATTTCCTTTTGTTTGGAAAAAATACCAAATCTCTCCTGTGTGGAAATTTTAAGAAAACTATTTTTCATTTTGGCTAGTTTTTAACAAGAACTTATTTGTTAGAATTAAATAAACAATATTGAATCTTTGAAAATCACTATAAATAAACTATATGTCAATTAATGCATGTTTTGTTTTACTGTGTAACCTTAACTTTTTATTTTAAGATTTAACATTTGTAGCAGAAAGAAGAAATTGTTGAATAAAGTCGATAGATTTGTTTTCTTTCCACACAAAAAGTATTCTCCTAGTGTCATAAAATTACGGTTGAACTACTGATATCACATGGACTATTTTAATGATATCCTTACTACCTTTCTGGGCCTTGAATGTGGTAGTTGTATCGCTGTCTATATAGGGTCAAAAAGCTCTCTGATTTCATCAAAAATACCTTAGTTTGTGTTCCAAAGATGAACGAAAGTTTTACAGGTTTGGAACGACATGAGGGTGAGTAATGACTGAATTTTTATTTTTTGGCAAACTAACCCTTTAATTTAGGTTTTACAGGTCACCGAGAGCAGAGAAATGAAAGCTGTTTCTTACATATTAATACATTTACTAAACCATGTTTAAACTAAACTCCCCATTTTCTAATAGTTTACTCCCTGGCCACTCTTGACCTCAATGCAGAAATATGGTCCTGTGTTTCTTTTTTCAGAATTTAAACCAGAGCTCCATTAAAATGTAAAAGAAATGCTTATCTGGTTTTCTGTGGCTTGTGCGTGTTTAGCAGTGATTTTCTGCTTCATGAATTCAATTAATGTAAGCATTTGTTCCCTTTTGTCTAAAAGACAGTCATTAAAGAAGCACACAATCCGTTCCGCAGATGTGTTCAAAAGACTATTAAGTCAGGGCACACCAGTCTAATACTTGTGCTTAAAAATCAAAGAGCTGTTTAATGCTTTATTTTAAAGAGATATATTATATCATCATTATTAATAATAATAATAATAATATCATTATTCCTACAAATACATGGATCCCGGCACTTTGAAAAATGTTTTCTTTCTTTTTGTCTTTGTTAAAACAAGAAAGCTAAAAATATCCTATGGTGAAAAAATAAAGCAAACAACAAACAATTTAAACATTGAGAAAAAGAGAAAAATCACAAAAAGACACAAATAAAACTATAACGAAATCGAAAAAAAGAAATTCTACATCCTTTACAAACACTATGGCCCAATAATTTAAGAAAATAGTGTCTCTAAAACGTTCATATTGCTTTGTACCTTCATCAGTGCCCTTTAGGGAGTTCAGCAATACAGTGCTGTGAAGTCTTCGCAACGGCCAGAAGGGGACGCCCTCCCCCGGGCTCTGCGCTCACCTCCACGAGGAGGTCATGAGGTTGAGGAGAGAGAGTCCCGTTATTAGCTTGTTTAATCCTCAGCACAACATCCTTTTGTGTTCTTTTGGCAGTAGAGATAAAAATACAAGGTATAGTTACTATTCCTCATGATCATGGAGTATTCACCATTGTTGCATTTAGCATTATTACTCTCTAAGATATTATTACTATTACTATCACCATCACGGATACACAGAGTGCATCGTGTGTCATGTGCGCGTGTGTGTGTGTGTGTGTGTGTGTGTGTGTGTGTGTGTGTGTGTGAGAACGTGTAAGTCAAGTGTTCAGTGCTCAGAGCTTGTTTTCTCAAAAGAGAAGCTAGGCAGAGTCAATAGCTTGGAGTTCGGGACGCCCTCTTGAGGCAGCCCATCTCCTCCTCCACCCAAATCAAACGAGTCCTTGGAGTCACTGGAGGGAGCGCGCCTCCTCAGGCAAGTGTCCCGACTTGGCAACGGGGGCGGCACCATCCCCAGAGCAGGGTGAAAGCCTCCCGGAAGCTCCGAACCCTCGGGCGGATCCACGGAGATGCACGGCGGACTCATCTTCTTCTTGCGGCCGCGTGGCGAAGACTGCTGCTGGAGGCTGTCGGCTCGTGAGACGAAGCCCGAGGAGATCGAACTGCGCTGGGGGCTGCTTTCCACGGATGAGCACACCTCGATGGAGTGCCGACGTGGGTCGTCAAGCCAGGACAAGGGCCGTGGTAACAGCAGAGCTCGCTGGCCCTGAGTGTCCACGCTGTGGTACTTCTTAAGCTGACGCCTCGCACCTTGCTCTCCCGCCCCGCCTCCGATCCCATCGTCGCTCCGCCCTGCGAGCCCCGCCCGGATAATTCGGGATACCTCCTGATCCACCGAGTCCGTTTCCTCCTGCTTCCTGGCGGCCAGTGATGCGACGGGCGGGGAGCGGGAACATCTGGAGAACACGTTGTACTGGTCGTAGGGGTTGTGCTGCGTGTGGACGCTAGGTCGCGAGGGTTTTGGGGAGGCGCCTGGTGTGGCGGGGACCAGAAAGAGGGAAGGCTGGTGCTGCTGCTGCTGCTGCTGCTGAGGTGGAAGGTTGACAGGAGGGTCCGACGGTTCCCTAAGCCCCAGGGGACCCTCGTTTTCCCCTCCCTCTGTGTATAGAGTCTCCTGAGAGTCAGCACTCACTGCCACCTGAAGAGAGCAGGGACGGGAGGAGGTGAGGGGAAGGTAAGGGGTAACATTAGGGATTAGGACATGAACAGGTGAGAGGGAGACTGGTTAGTATGAGATGTTAGGGATGTAGAAGCTAGTGGAAGGGGAGGGGAGCCGTGGAGTTAGAGTGGAGTTCACCATTAGCATTGCACTCCACAAGCTCTCTGCTTCAAAGGATTAGAGGTGAAATTAGAAAAATAGAGACGCCGCCTCAGGGCATCTGTTTTGAATGCATTCATAGCCCCAATCAGAGGTAGCCAACATTTAGAATCTGATGTTGATGTTCTTCTATTTTCAAAAGTTTGTATCAAACTTGAAAGTATCAAACGAAGCGACTCGCCACAAAACGTACCAAAACATCCCGGCCACGCGTTAAACCTTTAACCGACAAAAATAGTGCTTAAATTGTGCTACAAAACATTCTGAAGTAACATTCCTAATTTAACAACCAGTTAACCACTAGTTGAAAACATTCTTAGTCCTTTTTAGGCTCATGGACGGTCCTAGGGATGGGCTTCCAGGGCTTATGCCCGCATTTTGGTTTTTATTACTTTGAGTTTTAATGTCAGGTCTCTAGTAATCCGTTCTATAAATCAGACATGAAAGAAGAAAGTAGAGGATCTACTGACTTTTTGGTCAGAGCTGCACTCCATCCAGATGCAATACGCACTTAGTATTTTGCAGAGAGAACGGAATATACTTTTGTGCTCGAGCCTGACCACTTGCGGCTCTTGGAAATCTTTTATGAAGCCATGGCCAACTATTTTTCCCTCAAAAGCACTTATTTAAGCCGTATATTATCTTATAAACAAAACACTTGCTTTGACAAGTCATGACACTACTGTGAACCTGTACGTTTGGCATGCATAGAGATGAGACCTTTTTTAATTTTTTTAACCGGTAAAATAAATATTTACTTCATAAAATGATATCTTCCAGATGTAACATTTCAACACTTACTTAAATTTTTTAATACTCTAATATTTAATCAAATGATGACTCATATGCATCCACAGAGGTTTGGGCAAAGCACTGAAAACCCCCTGACCCTAGAACCGCCCCCAGGCCTTGTTTTTGCCTTTACTGATAGGAAAGTATACCTAGTGCACTTTCACCAAAATCAGAAAGTGTACAGTATACTGGAGAAAGTTAGCAAATCAATATTTGTCTTCCTTTGCTTTATATCTTTATGTCTCTTCTTTACCATGAACTAAGCTGACACAATGCCTGAGTAGCAGCACTGTACTTGCTACTGCTGTGGGTGAAGTCACATAGGTGAAAACTAACAATATCAATTGCACTTTCAGAGAAAAGTTTGTAATAGATGTACTGTTTTAACTAGGGCAGAGAAACATTTACCCTAGGGCAAAACTACAGGCACTGTTTGGCAGACTGCACTCTGAGCCACTGGGCTACTGCAACAGACCACAAGACCCACGTCTCTTTCTGGGGTCTCCTTCTCTCAGAATTATACCTAAAACTGTCACTTGCTTTTAATCAAGGGAGTCCGAGAGAAACAGGCCCAGTAGGAGAGAGGTGGGTGGGTGTTTTGGGAGGGGCTAAAGATCACGAGGAAACCATGTCAAATTTGGAAAGTTAGCTGACATTAAGTAAGAGGCTGAGCCATAAGCATCCCTGTTTGATGTTGAAACTTGTATGATTGAAACTATGCTGCCCCCTAGTGGCAGAAAATTGTTTTTACATTTGCATGACCAACAATTGACTCAGACATGCTGTTTGAATACATATTTTTAGAAGATTTTCTTTTAAATAAAAATCATAATGACCAGAATTAAAATGATCTGCGTTTACATAACCTCTAAATGGCATTGCATATAATGTCTTAAGCAACTCGAATGAGATGTCAGTCAACTCATTTCATTCCCCATGATCTTCACCCTGCAGTTTTGGCCTTTACAGTAGCCATTGTGAAATGCGTTGGGCTGGAGGAACGGGTTTTAGGGGGGTGTGGTAGGAGAAGGAGGGACTGAGTTGGGGACGGAGTTCAAGGATCTGTGGCGCTGGAGGCCAGCTGAACCAAGCAGCCCATTCCAGCTCTCTCAGAAACAGGAGTATCTGTGCCTCAGGAGCAGCTCGGGGTCAGGCTTGGGTTGTACCATGCTGAGCTGCTCGGAGTAAGTCACGTTAGAGGGTACGCAGGCCAAAAAGCAGCAGAAAAAAAGGAGAGAATGCAGGTAGGATTTAGAGAAGAAATATACTAGCCAAAGGGAGAGATCAACAGTGCAGAGGTGTCAGACTTCATACCAGTCACATTCCCATAAGTCTCCAATCACAATCCATAGACAAGAAATATTATGCGTGATGAGAGAAGACAAGCAGAGAGAAAACTGCTCTGTTACAAAGCTTAAGTGAGCTGCCGGAGGCAACATTTTAAAGAGTCATGTGCTGCTTCGTATGCAGTCATATATACAAGAGTCATATATTGATGCTTAAAGGGAACATTGGATGCCTATTTTGCACAAGTTGGTATGATTCAGTCTATACTGAATATCTGCAACCTGGTTAAAATTCCTCAATGGCCAAGTAAAACAACACCCTTTTTACCTGGTCAAAAACAGCTCTGTTCACAGTGACCAGATATAGTGCATGTCTCTTTAAATGATAATGAGCTACTTCTCACTCCACCCCTCTCTTCTGTTATTTGTGTATTCTGTGGCCTTACCATCAAAAACAAAACTAATCCACTGCGTCCACAGTGGCTCTGATGTTGGGAGAGAATTAAGACTCCTATGTTTACTTCTACATCTTACTACAAAACACCTGCATTGCTTACAAGACGTTGTTGCTAAAGCTGCTCGAGCACTGAGAAAATGGCGGACAACGTACAACTGGGTGAGAGTGAAAATATGCTAATATGGGCCTGTCTATCAACGGTCGTGGGTGGGGCCAGAAAATAAAAACGGCTTGATAATTGACAGGGTTTAGGTTATGGGGGGATAGAAAAAGGAGTGAATGGATTTGTGTTATTAAAACGTGGCTGTATCCACACACTGCTAAGACACATTTATATGTAAACACCATGTAAAAGTGAATTTTGCATCCGATGTCCCCTATAAAATAACTTGCTTTAGCCAGATTCTAAAGTTGCATTCCAAATGCAAAGGTACTATGTACTGTGTACTTCTGCTACACAATACATACAGTGAGAAAGATCATGTAACACTGTAAACTAAATTTAGAAAAAAATACTGAAATTTAAAATTTACAGTACTGCTACAAAAAAATACAGTATTACTGTTTTTACTGTATTCTCGATCAAATACGATAAATGCAGCCTTGGTGAGAATAAAAGACGTCTTTCAAAAACATTTTAAAAATCTTACTGACCCCAAACTCTTGAACGTTTACATACACCTTGCAGAATCTGCAAAATGTTACTCATTTACCAAAATAAGAGGGATCATAAAAAATGCATGTTATTTTTTATTACTGACCTGAATATGATATTTCACATAAAAACACTGACTTTAGCTCACAAGAAAAAAAAAAAAATTTATAAAAATTACCCTTGTTTGTCCTGAACAGTTAAATTGCTTGCTGTTCTTCAGAAATTTTTTCAGGTTCCACAAATTTTTTTAGCATTTTTGTGTATTTGGACCCTTTCCAACAATGACTGTATGATTTTTAAATCCATTTTTGATGTAGGAGGACAAACTGAGGAAGGAAACAAGATGCATTAAGAGCTGGGGGTGAAAACTTTTGGAATTTAAAGATCATGGTAAATTTAACTTATTTTGTCTTGTAGTAATCATGTAAGTATCTTCTGTAGCTTTCTAAAGGGCAGTACTAAATGGAAAAAAAAAAAAAAAAGATATTTAGGCAAAATAAGAAAAATGTACATATCTTTATTCTGTTCAAAAGTTTACACCCCTAGCTCTTAATGCATCGTGTTTCCTTCTGGAGCATCAGTGAGCATTTAAATCTTCTGAAATAGTTGCATATGAGTCCCTCAGTGTAAAAAGATGGATCTCAAAATCATACAGTCATTGTTGGAAAGGGTTCAAATACACAAAAATGCTGAAAAACCAAAGAATTTGTGGGACCTGAAGGATTTTTCTGAAGAACAACAAACAGTTTAACTGTTCATGACAAGGGACTCACATACAACTATCACTAAACAAAAAAATCACAGCCGTGGATCATTCAGGTAACAACACAGTATTATGAATCAAGTGTATGTTAATTTTTGAACAGGGTCATTTTTATAAATTCAACTGTTATTTTTTTGTGGACTATATGTAAACATCTTTTATGTGAAATATCATTTTCACATCAGTACTAATAAAAAATAACATGCATTTTGTATAATCCCTCTAATTTTTGCAGATTCTGCAAGGTGTATGTAAACTTTTGACATCAACTCTATATAAGAAGTACTCATTTTTTGAGGCAGCTCACTAGGTTTTGAAACAGAGCTACTATGTGCAATCAACAAACCCAGAGTGCATCAACATTTGTTAATAGAACAGACTCTATAAGCGAAACACATTTCAAAGGAAGCAATGAAAAGACTGAGAAGACTAAACCTGAGCTCACCTGTCTGCGCAGGGTTCGTGAGAGAGTGTGTGCCCGGCGAGGTGGGGGGATTCGTGGGATGCTCTCTGAGTCTGATAAGCTATGAGGACTGATCGGTCTGAACAGATCTGTGGGCACAATCAAGTGCTGTGTGGGTTCTTCTGTTTGAGCCTGGATAGAGCCTGTAGACCCTGTGTAAGGAGACATTTCGTATTACAGAACTATTGACTTTTGTACACACAAATTCAGAAATGCAGTGCTGTACCTGTCTGAGCGAGGTGAGGTGAGGTTGTGTGGGTGCTGTGGGTTGAGTTGGGCTGCAGCGGCAGGAACATGTAGCTGTCATTGGGCAGAGAATGCGTGCGGCCCACTGAGGTCTTTTTCACATACAGTAAGTGCTCATCCGTTAGC
This sequence comes from Labeo rohita, assembly GCF_022985175.1. Lineage (NCBI taxonomy): Eukaryota > Metazoa > Chordata > Actinopteri > Cypriniformes > Cyprinidae > Labeo > Labeo rohita. The sequence continues at coordinate 12,785,397 of NC_066880.1, forward strand.
TCGTCTGGCTGCTGGGGGTCTGGGGGATCTGCTGGAGCTGTAGTCTGAGGGGCATTAAAAGAGATGCAAGTCAAGGTGAGAACTGGTACTTGTGTTTGAAGCATCAGGGGCCCTTATGAACACATGGACGCACACGCACACACATTGTACCTAATACATAGAGGCTGGACTGGTTAGCATACAATGAAAGGCAAACATCACTGCGCACTAGACATAGGGAGGAGACTGATCAAGTATGAATGCAAATGCATATTTCTTATATGAATATGTTAATAATTTTTTAGTGAATTTCCTCATCCAGTTCACAAGACTGAATGATTCATGAATCAGATTGAATCAAACACACTGACTCAGTTTAGAAAATTTGGTCTGCTAATCTGTTAAATAAAAATTCTGTCATTACTCACCATCATGTCGTTACAAACCCATAACACCTTTGTTCATCTTCAGAACACAAATTAAGATATTTTTGATGAATTCTGAGAGCTTTCTGACCCTGCATAGACAGCAATGCAACTACCACGTTCAAGGCCCAGAAAGGTAGTAAGAGCATCAATAAAATAGTCCATGTGACAGTGGTTCAGCTGTAATTTTTAACTAATTAATGACAGAATTTAAATTTTTGGGTGAACTATTCCTTTAAATTAGTCTTCTAAACCATATTAGTGATACATTTTTGGTGTTTGTGTGTTCTTTTTTGAAGTATCACTCCTCAGAATTTCTCATTTTCAAGTTAATAATTAATACTTATACTAATAATTATAGTACTAGTAAACTATAATGACATTTGATTAAGTTTTGAGTAAATCTGCTGCTTTTCCACTTATTATTGTTCTTTCTGGGTAACATTTACATATCCATTTCAATTTATGGTGCCATTTTTTATCCAACTTTATAGACATTATGAAGTTATGCACGTCTCAGTGCACATTTTTCATCCACATAAATACCACAGAAAAATGAGAACAGGCTAGATTCTAAATTTCACTCATCTGAGAAATGCTATGTATAAATTATTTATGGATCTATGGGCATAGTTCTGAGACAATGAATATGAATTCAATTGCGAAGTGACAGAAACCATCAGCCTCCTCCCTTCAGAAGCTGCGCCCAGAGCCTGTACTACTGTAGCTGGCAGACAGAAGAAGCCAACCCCATACCACACTCCTATGTTCTTTCAAGAAGCATGGTACTAGGGAGAAACTTCACTTTTAATACACAAAAGATAAAATAACAGACAGGTAGATGTGAAGACAGATAGATTGAGGGTGCAAACAGGAACATCTATAAAGTATGAAGAGACTAGATGGAGAAGAGGTTCAGAAATGGCCTTTAGACGTGTGGGAGGAAGAACAGGGACATAGCTGCAGAACCCAGACAGGTAAGGAGCAGGTTGACAGGCAGTAATACTATTCTACTGGACTGGACTGGACCATACAAACGCCAGGCTGGTGCGAAATGTACAGAGAGAGCGGAGAAAAGAGAGAAAGAGAAAGAGAGAAGCAGACGGTTAGAAACCCCCAAAGCTTCCAAACACACTCGCCTCTCAGCTCTGCATAAAGTGCTTATAAAGAAGATGCTCTGCTTTTACAAATTCATCAGACTACCAAGTGTCAGAAAACAGATTACTGGCATCGTTTTGGTGTAAATTAATCATACACCCCTGGCACGGCAGGTATTTAATTAGGTTACACGTGTAGAGAGAAAGCACCAGTATTAGGGAAGCTTGGAATCTGATATACAAGCTACTCATATTATAAAGTATCTAAACTACAATCAGTTTTCTTACAGTAGTAGTTGGTTAAACTACAAGCTACTGTAAGAAAGTAGCTAACTCTCTGAAATGCTTGATTCTGGTTGGTCATTTGTGGCATTCAGAGGTTAAAAACACTGACAATGCTATTTAAGAGGAGCTGTTATATATATTTTATTATATATTGACATTAAATGTAATACTTGTTTATATTTAATGTACACTAACATTCAAAAGTTAAGTTAGTTTTTCTAAAGACATTATTACTTTTATTCAGCAAGGATGCATTAAATTGATCAAAAGCAACAGGTGAATTTTCTGTTATATGGACGCCCGCATTTTTCTTGCAATTGCAAGTTCTCATCTCACAATTCTGCCTTTTTTACTCAGAATTGCATTATACAAACTCGCAATTGCGAGTTAAAAAGTCAGAATTGCGAGATAAAAACACATAAACTTACATTTCTTAGAAAATATCAGTCTTTTTTCCACCTCAGACTGGACTTTGTAACTCAATTGTGAGCTTATATCTCACAATTTGGAGACAAAAATGTCAGAAAAAAAGTCAGAATTTTGAGATACAAACATGCAATTCTGACAAAAACAAATTGACTTTATTTCTAGCAAATGCAAGTTTATATGCCACAGTTCTTTATATCTCGTAATTCTGACTTTATAACTCACAATTGTGAGTTTATGTCAGGCAATTCTGAGAAAAAAAGTCGGAACTGCAGCATATAAACTTGCAGTTGCGAGAAAAAAAAGTCAGAATTGCAAGATACAAACACAATATAGACAAAAAAAATTATATCAGACTTTATTTCTCGCAATTGCAAGTTTATATGCGCCAATTTTGACTTTATATCTCAGTTGCGAGTTTATATCATACAATTCTGAGAAAAAAATGTAAGAATTGCGAGTTTATATCTCACAATTATGACTTTTTTTCTCAGAATTGCCAGTTTATCTCTTGCCATTCTGACTTTAGAACACAAAAACTCACAACTCTGAGAAAAATAGAATTTCAGCATATAAACTTGCATATAAAATTGTGAGCAAAAGTCAGAATTGTGAGATAAAATTAATTTCTCGCAGCTGCAAGTTTATATGCTGCAATTTTGACTTTATATCTTGCAATTCTGACTTTATAACACACAAATGCGAGTTAATATCAGGCAATTCTGAGGAAAAAAAAGTCAGAATTGCGAGTTTATAACTCACAACTGACTTTTTTTCTCAGAATTACCAGTTTGTCGCTCACAATTCTGACTTTAGAACACAAAAACTCACTACCAGTCTTTTTTCTCCTCAGACTGGACTTTATAACTCAAGTTATGAGATTATATCTCACAATTCTGAGTACTGCAGCATATGAACTTGCAAATGCGAGAGAAATGTCAGAATTGCAAGATACAAATGCAAATCTGACAAAAAAAAAAAATATATATATATATATATATATGATTTTATTTCTCACAATTGCAATTGAAATGTTTATATGCCGCAATTCTGAATTTATATATTGCAATTCTTACTTTATAACTCATAATTGCTAGTTTATATCATGCAATTATCAGAAAAAAGTCACAATTGTGAGTTTATATCTTGCAGTTCTGACATTATTACAGATTTCCTAGATGTAAACTTACAAATTTTATGTTTTCAACATAAAAAATGTTACTTGAGCACCAAATGATTTCTGAAGAATTATGTGACACTGAAGACTAGAGTAACGACTGACAAAAATTCAGCCATCACAGGAAATATATATATATTTTTTTTTGTATTTTCAATAAAAAAAAACTGCAGTGTAAGTCAGTAGAAAGTATAGTGATTAACAGCAGCAACTAACTTAATATTCTGTCATATTAAACATATTTTAGCATTTGTCAGCTGATGCTTTCTAGAAAAACTATTTAGCACTGAAAACCTGCATTTATTTGAAACAGGTACTGCGAAATTTAGTAGTGTCACTAAGATTTGACACTTTCAGCAACATGGGGTACCACAAGAAACCAAGGGGACCTTCAAGGTGCCACTCTTAAGAACATTTAGCCTAAACTGTGCAGTAACTAGCTTAAAACATTTAACTGAGGATATCTATTATTTAGGGCTAACATATTCAGGGTCAAATACTGAAGCAGGGTGGAGAGGGCAGATGTCTTTGGAAGCAGTGTAAGGCAGAGAGGCAGGAGTGGAAAATGAACGTTGCTCTACTGTTAAATACATTGCACTCCTGACTGGTTAGTAAGAGGGGGTTAAAATCATCTGGGACAGAGTCATCCGTCAGAGCTAAGGACCAGGATTTCTCCGACGCCAGAGACAGAGCCTCCATCTCGGCTAGAGGAATCTAAAGAAGAAGAGACGAGCCAAGAGTGAGACGGGCAACCAGCACATGCATAGTTAGAAGACACGTATAAACTATCACACAGGTTAGTGCAAGTAAATAAATACAACTAAATGTGGTGAAGTCAGATCATTTTTAGCGAAACATAACAGTTCAGAGATGTGTGCCGTTTGGATTGGGATCAAAAAGGTATTTTAAATTCCAATTCCTGAATTAATATAACAGCATGGAGAATTGCAATTCAAACTGCAATGTAAGGAAGTAGAATTAAATTTCAAAGAAATTCATATAAAAGAACAGTTTGTCAAAACAAATTTTAAATGTTGGTCACTCCAAAGATTTGTTTAAATGTTTTGCAGGTTTATAAATCAGATAAATATTCGATTTGGGTTGAATTTCTTTGAAATTAAACACTATAATTCTTCCTGTCATTGCAAATCAACTTGCTGTCTGCCATGGCTAATGCAAGTCAAATTCACACTTATGAACCGAAATAAAGCCAATTCTTCAATTCAGAAATTTGCTCAGCCCTGATGGATGATCCTCCAAAGTCAGCTGACAGGATACATATAGCCTTCCTTCAGTAGCCATGATGGATATCCTGAAGTTTAATAGTCCTCAGATATTAAAGTTATATCAGGAACACAAGGTCAAACTCAGTTACGTTCAAAGAGAAATAATGCGCAATCTTTTTCATAAATCCTCAAACGTCAGCAGGCGAAATCCTGCATGCTGCATTGTCTAATTGTCCCCGAGAGTTTGGGCTGGAACAACTTTTTGCAAAGTCGTCAAAATAAAAGCGGCAGCTATTTCCATAAAGACATTAAAGATTCTCCAATTACATTTAAAAAAGGCTTTTAGAAGCCTACGTTTTTGCAATGCTAATGCAATTTAATGAAATATTTCAATGTGAAACAGACCAAAAGAGATTTCCTTGCATAATTCAACAGCGGCCCAGCTCTTTATCGATCCACACATTACCTCCGTGACTCCAGCCTGATGAGTCCATCACTTTTTTTTGCTATTAATGATCTTTGGAGCGAGGCACAAATTTCAGACAATTTTGCAAGACTTTGTCACTCTTGTGGGATCAGGAAATAAGTACGCTTCAACAAATGGCTATTGCTGGAGCAGAACCAAGTCCTTGCTTTCTAAAGAGCGCTGGAAATCCCAGAGTGCAGAGGTGGGTTTTGTTTCAGTGCTATTATGTAAGTTTAAGTGGTCCAGAGAGAGAAAAGGAGCGAGAGAAGAAGGGAAAGAGACAGGCAGAGGAGTGTGGTACAAGGCAAAGCTGGGTGAACGGGGATGCCATTGACCTGTTTCTCAGTGCAGTGCTTGCTGGGAAGGGGGGGCAGAGCGTAGTAGTGGCAGATGGAGCCAGATAGGTTGTCCATGAGGCTGAGCTCTCCTTCCAATGACCCCTGGATCACCAGGGAAACTGAGTCAAACATAGGCCTCCGCTAAAAGCCCCAGCATGTGGCAGACAGAATGAATGACGAAGAGAGAGAAAGAGAACAGACAGAGACAGAGGCAGAGGAGATGACGAGGTTTGACGTGAATGACATTACACAGAGAAAAAACAGAGGAGAAATGAAGGAAGGAGAGAAGTTTGTAGACTATAACACAAGCAGCCAGAAGGAAGATTTCCGAACGAATAAACAAGAAACAGATCACCCAAATTATGCCATCATTTACTCACCCGCATCCTTCTAAACTTGCATGACATCATGAGGGTGAGCAAATGCTAAAATTTTAAACGCATACTGATTCTTTAAACCAGAATAAGCAAGCTGCATTTCTTAATTAAATCAGTACAGTTCATTGTATTGCTCACAGGTGAAACACTTGATTCTACCACTGACATCCAGAAGGGGGAACTAGAGCTCTATGAACATTTGTCCTGATGATGAGCAAAACGGCATGGCCACACTTCAGAAGAAGAGAGCTGGAGGGATAATGTCATTGTTAACTTAAAAAAATGGCTGGTATTCTGGAAATAGCCAGCCTGCATTAAAAAAAGAAGAGGACTGTGTCACTACTTTCCCATGGCATCAGTCTGACCTCCGACCACTAAGTTTATGACGAGCAAACAACAGTCACATCTCCATACGACAATAACAAAAACCGGTGGACTTCCCCACTTTAAAAATAACAGGCCAGTGTTTTAAAACATGTTTTCTTTGAAAACTTGAAGGAATAGTTCACGCAAAAATGACAATTCTGTCATTAAATGCTCACCCTTGTGTCGTTCCAAAAAGGTAAGACCTTTGTTCATCTTTAGAACACAAATGAAGATATTTTTGATGAAATCCGAGATCTTTCTGACCCTTCAAGGTTAATAAAAGGTCGTAAAGACATGTGCCATTGGTACTCTTGTGAATGAGAGGCGAAGACTGACACGGTAGAGAACAAATGTTGAATAAAGTAATTATTTTTCTTTTCTTTGTGCACAAAAAGTATTCTTATAGCTTTGTAACATTACCACTGGTGTCACATAGACGATTTTAATGATGTCCTCACTACCTTTCTGGGGCTTGAATGTGGTAGTTGCATTGCTGTCTATGCAAGGCCAGAAAGATGTCGGATTTCATCAAAAATATCTTAATTTGTGTTCTGAAGACGAACGAAGGACCTACAGCTTTGGAACGGCATGAGGGTGAGTAACTAATGACAGAATTGTCATTATTTGGTGAACTATCCCTTTAAATGCATGTTAGTAATGATTTGAAGCCATTGCATAATAAATCTGCATTGTGTCACACTTATTTTTTGAGCCATTAATCAGTATGATTAATGGCTCAACAAGAGAAAAGTGAGTAAATATTGACATTTTGAAATTAAATTGTCATTTCCTGATTAACGATCCATTTATGCTGTTGATTACCAAGAAAATAACTACTATGTTTAAAGAAAAATCATGTTTACAATTATGCACTTGAAGAGAAGTCAATGGGACTGTAAAAGTGTTACACTAAAATCAGTTTTGAAGCACACACTGTTGTGTGTAGAACTACAAACATTATATGTGTTTACATGAGACTAGAGCAACAAAATTGTTTACCATCATCTTCTATGCAGAGTTCCTCTCTTGACCATATAAAGCCAGTAAACCCTGCAATTTTCTGATGATACGTGCAATAATACCAAAAAGGGACTTTTCGCAGAGACAAATCCACAGGAATTAGATCACTAATGCAGAACCAAAATCGAAGTATTCCCACTGCTGAAAAACCACTTACATATCAAATAACGCACACTTTGTACAGACAAATTAATATACATGCACTGATATAAATGGTTTAACCAACTATGAGCAGGACTTGTTTTGCTTTTAAACGCTCTGGAAGGTCTTGCACCATTGATTTTCTTTGCAAGTGCATTGCTGTAAACAAGATTTGTGTTTGTTTTAACAAACTGAAGGACAAAATTATTTTCAGTGGTAATGGAGAGTACATAGCAGATGCTTCAGTCTCATTGAACCAGAAACATTCTTTTAATAAGTGTATCCGTGACGTCAATAGGTGCAGGCATCTTTGGAAGTGGACGGTATGTTGTCTAGCAGTATAGTGGATTTAGACAATAGAGAGCTGCAGTGGAGATGTATTTTTGTAGGACAAACCCAGAAGTTAGCATCCCCCTGGTTCCCTTGACAAAAACCCAAAAGGATTTTCTACTGGCTTAAGGATTATTGTAGAAAATAAGCTTTGTGACCAAAAATGGTTTATGATTCCTACATGTTGTGTTCAGCATGATGACCTTCACAAATAAACATTTTATGAAATTGGAAACCTAAATACAATCACCAGAAGTAAAAAGCTTAATGTATGCTATGAACAAACTACACCATGGCTGCATAACTCGTCACCATAACTAACCTTCTGACAACTCTTCCAGGAACGAGGAGTTCTATCGTATGATATGAATATTGTGTGAGGCATCTTTTATGCCCTTGAAAAATGCGATACCGCCCTCCAGTGGCCGATATATTTCAAATTTTTCACAGACCTTTGGGGCTATGAGTCAAACAGGCCCACTAAGTTTCGCTCCAATTAACCTCCGTTAACCTTGTCTAATAGGTTTAAACTTCATCGATCAATGGGGCCCATGTTTTTTTGAGATATGCAAATGTCCTTATAGACACCTGTGGCGCACTTTGGACAATGACAGTGCCCAGCTATTTTCATGTTGAGCTATTTTCATGGTTGCATAGTTTTAGCCATTTTTTTCCTTCTTATAGCGCCACCATGTGTCCAAGCTCTGCATTTGTCCCCCTGTGACCTCAGTTTGAGCTCTTACATAAGTGTTATGAGTTTGGCAGAGATATCTCATTCCGTTCAGGAGTTATAGGCATTTTACTAAAATTGGCCCTGCCCCTTTCAAAAGTTTTGGCGCCCCTTTGCGACAGTGAGTTGAAAGTTCAACTTTTTTGAATATTTTTTAATATTTACTCTCCAAAGAATCTTTCTGCACTGGTTTAGTTCCGATTGGGTGAAAAACCTCGGATTAGTTCACAAAAGTAGGTTTTTCAAAATATCCGAAATGCCTGAAAATTTTGTCATAAGACATCTGAGCGTACGTTGGATCACTATAGCGACCCCATCAGGCTGATTGGGGTGAGCCTTGGTCACATTGTAGGTGGTGTGAGTACCACCATCCCTCCAAGTTTGTACAACTTACACTTTGGTCTGCACGATCAGTTTTACGTGGAGAACAATTACTATAGGGTTCAGTGCTACACGCTTCCACCCCAAATAAAATAAGATAAAATAAATGGGACGATGGAACCAGGAGTGCTAAATGCTAATTCACTTCCCAGGTTTTGGCCTACAAAAGTATGTTATCTCTGCAGCATTCTATTAGCATTCTATTCAAAAGTTTCAGCAAAACCTCCTTAAGATTGTGGCTGGTTTCTATCTGGCCTGATGTGGTCATAAGCAGCTTAAACCAGTTATCATATAGTCTGGTTCATGTGTTAAGCCTGGATATTACATCATAGGAGGTCCACACCACTGACCTCAAACCCAACATTTTCACTCACCTCTAATGGCGGCTCCAAATTATGAGGAGGATCAGGGTCTGTCTTTATGTGATCTTCAGAGTTTCTGCGTATGTCTGCAGGTGGACTGTCTGTAGGGTAAAGAGGTCCTGAAATCTCTCGAGAGTCTCTTGAGATCCAAGGCGACCCTCCTGGTCCACATATGTCCCCATGTCCCAGAGGTGGCATGTGTCCTCGGGATATTCCTCCATCTCCACCCACAGCCTCCAGCTCAAGCTCCATCTCGGCTTCCAGCTCAGCCTCCTCCTTGGCCTCTTTGTTGCTTTCCTCCAGGTGCTTCATGAGCACAGCGATCACCACATTGACCAGTACAAACTGAGCCGTAAGAACAAAGGACACGAAGTAAATGGGGGACACCACCGTGTTGTAGCAGATGCCCGTGTCTTGGGAGCAATCTCTGAGCGTGTCCTGCAACATGGACATACAGAGTGTGAAAATGAGAGGTGAATAAGTTGTTAACGACCGTAGTCAGAACACGCACAAAGCATTAAAAACAAAACAGTCTGCTTCATTGAAATTCTGCACCATGAGTTGACTGTGTCCCACCTTCATAATCCCATTCCAGTTGTCCCCAGTGGACACACGGAACAGCAGGAGGAAAGCCATGCCAAAATTCTTGAATGTGGCATAACGGCCGAGACCTTCACAGGGGTGCAGCTCATCACATACTGGGACAAAAACAAAATGTCAGAGGTACATGGTCTGGGAATGTGCAGATCGACATATTTTCAGGATGGACAAACACATTATTTTACAGTGCTGTGAAAAAGTAAGTGTTCCCCATAAAAAATTAGAACATTTTTCAATATGCACTTTCAGAAATTAAGGTTTTAAAAGGGGGGTTTCTATAAAAGCCTGTTTCCGTCACAGAATAAAAATAAATGTAATTATGACTTTTTATCTCACAATTCTTTTCATCTCTTATTTCTGAGAAATAAGTCTCGCAATTTTGACCTTTTCTTGTTGCAATTCTGAGAAATAATCATAATTGTGGGATTTTTAACTAATAATTCTGACTTTTTTCTCAGAATCATGAGTTTATATGTCTTAATTGACTTTTTTCTCTATATTGCAACTTTATTTCTCTCAATTGTTAGTTTATATCACACAACTGCGAATTATTAAGTCAGAATTGTGAGATAAAGTCACAATTCTGAGGACATATCAGTCTTTTTTCCCCTCAGAATTTGACTTTATAACTCACATTTGCAAGCTTATATCTTACAATTGCAAGACAAAAAAATCTGAATTGTGAGATATAAACTCACAATTGAAAGAAAGTCATAATTGTGAGATAAAAAATTGCAATTACCTTTTTTATTTTGCATTCAGTAGCGAAAACGGACTTCCATAGGTTTCGTAGCAACATCATAGAAGAACCATTCTGGGTTCCCCAAAGAACCTTTCAGTGATCAGTTCTTAAAAGAACCATTGTATGCTGAATATTTTAATAATCTAAAGAATATTTTTCCATGTTTGTGTAATGGAAAGTTTCCATGGATGTTAATGATTCTCCACAGAATCATAGATGCAGGTGATGTGGGCATATACTGTACATTTCCCTGTATTTTCCTGTGGAATGACTGGTCTGGACAATGGTCCGAAACCTTCTATTGTTGAAATAGAATTTAAATGTATATATACGATGAAGCTCAAAATTAAAGAACAATCCATAAATACCTTTTAATCTGAATATTGTTAATGTTCCTCGCTCAAAATTTGAAATAATATTAGCTGTAGGTACTGTATACCACTGTTCTACTAATATTTTTGACAAAATATCCAAGGTATTTCAACAAAAAACATTTTCTGGAAAACACAGTAATCAAAATTAGAGAACAGTAACCACTGTAGCACGAAATTACAACTAAAATTTGGAGGGTTACAGCTGTCAGAAATTAGTAGGAAGTGTAAGGCCCTTGCTTTAAATGACTTCAGCACATCTGTGGCTGTAGGACATCACTAGTTTCCCACACTGCGCTGTTGTGATATTGGTCCACTCTTATTCCACTCTCTTCCATAGTTTGGTAACTCTAGTGGGTTTCTTAGCCATAACTTTGTCGCTAAGGATGTTCCAGAGATTTTCAATCATGTTTAGATCAGGACTCTGGCCTGGCCATTTCATTATTTCAATGTTCTTAGCTTCAAGCAACTGCTTTACCTGTTCTGCAGTGTGATGCAGATGCTTGCAGGGAAGGAACTGCATGTTGCTTAAAGGATGATCTGATAAACATCTGCATTCATTCTGCCAAGTATCTGTATAAGAGGCCCAACTCCAGCTACAGAGAACATCCCTCAACCCATGACACTTCCTCCTCCACATTTCACTGACTTCTTTACGCACTTGGGCTTTAGTCTTTCACCAGTTTGATGCAGAACAAACAGTTTCCCATCAAACCCAAATAAATTAAACTTGTACTCATCACTAAAGTGAACTTTGGACCAGTTATCCTCTTTCCACACAATATGCTCCTCAGCAAAGGTAGGTCTAGCCATTTGATGAAAGGCTTGGTCACTGCAGAGTGCACTTTCAGTCCAACTTCTCTAAAACATGCTGAAACAGATCCTTGCCCTGTTCAGTACTGAACTGGCAAGCAATTCCAGCTGCAGTGTTGAACCGATTCCCTATTGAGAGTCTCTGCATTATCCTGTCTTCCTGTGCATTTGTCTTAAGTGGATGACCAGCCTTTTTAGGAGACTTGAATGAATTAGTGTCAATGTAAACCTGCAATTTTCAAGAAATCACAGATTTGGAATGACCAGCTTCTCTTGCAGTGGCTGAAAGGGTTATCCCTTTGGCTTTCATTTTGACAACCTTCTGTCGCAGGGTTTCAGTAATCTCAGAGCAGCCATCTTGCCATCTTGCAATCTCAATGAAAACTGGAGCCAAATAAATAGGGTTTGTTTTAACCCCAATAACTTGGAGGTATCTGTAAGTGTTCTCTATGTGTACTTTTTCAATGATCTCATTTAAGTTTTTTATACTCTCATTCTACTCCTGTTAGGATAACTTCAAATAGGACTAAGCAGTGACCTTGAAACTTGTTCTCTAATTTTGATCTCCACTGTATATACACACACATACACTACACTTTTTATGCAGTCTCACAAAATATTTATATAGACCAATATTTAAAACTCGATAACTACTCAATCTCACGGATCGCATTTAGTTGGTGAACTGCTAATCGACCAGTCAATAATCCTGACTCATCTTTAGTTGGGAAGAAACAGAAAAAAGTTTGCCTTGCAGACAGTCAATCTCAGTTCAGCTTGCAGACGCCATATATTGAACTTGGACAGCATTGTAAAGCTGGATATGAATTATGAAGTCTCTATGTTTATCTTGAGTCGGCTGATTGGAAATGGAAATGACATCAACCCTGGTATTGTGCTGAGCTGCAATGAATCACGGCAGGCTGTATTCAGTAAAACGGTGCCAAATGTCCTGCCACGTATTTTAGAGAAAATCTCCTGCAGGTACTATATTTATGGTTCGCCCTTACAGACAAGGATGGAGAACTTTCTAAAATATGTGAAAGTGATCTCACAGCAATTTAAAAGAAATAAACTAATAAACAGTAATAAATCAAGCAATTTAAAACAGAATTCTGTTGATTTTAAAGTTGGCTTCTTAACTTTAGTTCTGGTTAAAGTTAAAACATAATAGTTTTAATATAGCATATTTTCGTTTTTTAGTTTTCAGATTTGCAGCAATAGTGTCACGCGATCTCTAGGGAATGTAAGTTATTTACATTTCAGTGTAAATAAACCTAGTTAGGAAGATCCTGAGGAGTGCATAGGTGTGTGTGTGTGTATGTAAGAGGGAGTGTTTGTGTCTGAGTGAATTAGACCATGAGGAAAAATGGTCCTTATTTATGTGTGTTTGTTATGCTTACTCAGGTCACCGAACAGCTCTACTCCCAGAGCAGCGAAGATGAAGAAGAGCAACATGAAGAGAAGACCCAGATTCCCCACCTGTAGAGAGAGAAAGAGAGCGAGGGAGAGAAAGAAAGCAGGAGAGTTTGTCATGGAGCGCAAAGGAAACTGACAGGGCAGACCTAGAAATACCACCTGTGAGGAGCCAATAAGAGAGAGTCTTGAAGTGAGAAGTTGACAGCTATGTTCCACCTGATTACAGACTGCCAGGTTTGTAAACTTAAAACTTAAACTATGCCGAAGCTGTGGCTTACTGTAGCAGTTAGCGCACATGCTACTGACATTTTAATGTGGGACAAATCTGGTATCTATATAAAAGCATCATATCCTAATTAGAAAACCTGAAAGTCATGGGTCATTTTTGTTATGCAGTACATTTTCATGTTGCCATCACATGTGAATGAATTATTATATTTGATCCAGTTTATTAAGACATGTGACCCTGGACCACAAAACCAGTCATAAGGGTTTTTTTTTTTTTTTAACTGACTGAATAAATAAGCTTTCCATTGTTAGGACAGGACACTATTTGGCCTATATACAACTATTTGAAAATCTGGAATCTGAGTGAAAAAAAATATATATATATATAAATACTGAGAAAATCCCATTTAAAGTTGTCCAATTGGAGTTCTCAGCAATGCATATTACTAAACAAAAAATAAGTTTTGATATATTTATGGTGGGAAATTTACAAAATATCTTCATGGAACATGATCTTTACTTAATACCCTAATGATTTTTGGCATAAAAGAAAAATTGATCATTTTGACCCATACAATGTGTTTTTGCTATTGCTACAAATAGCAAGACTGATTTTGTGGTCCAAGGTCACATGTCTTAATTCATTTTCAAAGATGGGAATCATATTTATTTTATTTTATACAACAGTTCTTTCTGGTCCTCAAATCTGATTGGCTGAGAGGAGTGCAATATTCTAGTGATATCAGAACACTTGCGGTATTTGTCATGGGCCAATATAATTTCATAAATAATACTGTTTTTGTGTCATGTTATGTAGTTTTAATAGTTATTTTAAGCGAGAATGTACTATCACAATATATTAAACATATGAGTGAATGTAAATAATTTTACTACTTTGATCTGAGTAAATTTTGCCATGTTTGGCAAAACATTTTAAGAATTTTTTTTTCATTATTAAGAAATGTTTTTCAATTTATTGGATTTATTTATAGACAATGTATTAATAAATATGCCACTTTTCTGTGTCCTTTTTTCCAAGCAAAACATGTCTTGGGAATATTGTTTTATATACAGTAATTTAACATAATTCTATTACGTTTATTGGTATAAGTCGATTCTGTTAATTCTGTTATATGCAGTTATAGAAAGATATAGTAAAAATGTCTTAAGATGGTTAAAATATACAAATTAATTAAAGTATAACAAATTAATATCAAACAAATTTCAAGTTGACCTCAAAAGTAAGCTACAGTAACTCTCTATAAGCAACAATAAGACTAACTTCATGTTTATTCTGGTAAATTATTGCCATTGGGTAAAATGGGTTATAATAATAATAATAATAATCATGCATTTTTTAATTTAATTTAATTTAATTTAATTTTTAAGTGCCTATCCATTACTCTGGTATGCCCAGGCATAGAGAAACACAGTAATATTAGTGCACTACTGCATAACAGGAAGAACCCACCTACACCCGGCTGGATTAGGAGAAGAATCATGCAAAACAATCATGCGGAGTGATCACAGATGACTGGATCAGGCATGATTTTGAGGAAAACGGAAAGGAATAAAAAGAATCAGATTAGATGTGCTGACAAATCCGATTGCGCTGACATTTCTTTTTTGTAAGTCTGGCTATTTTCCCACCCTAATCTCTCTTAAGTGCACTCTTCGCTGGCTGGATTCACAGTGATTCAAGACACCGGGATCAAGCTGACACAATCTGGCAGGATATCTCAGAACACCGTTATGGATCACCTCTCCCAAATTGCGGAAGAGTAGATCAATAGCCCAGAACCACGAAAAGCAACTTTAATACAAAACAACAAACTGTGTGAAAGTCACAGCGACAAGAGCGAAAGGGCATTAGGAGGTGACGCTGAGATCAGGTGACGGCTAAACATGATCTAATCCAATTAGTCACAATTAGTTTAAGTAGAATTACATGTCTGATTATCTAAGTGCATATCTGAGGAGCGCTAAAGGAGAGACTAGAATTAATAGTGTGTCCTGTGGTGCGGCATGTTCCCAAATCAAAAACCCTGCAGGCGGTGATGGAGCCTGATGCTATCAAAGAATGCACATGCTGCATGGAGATTTTCTTCTCTGGCTTCTGTCATTTCTGCTATTCTCCAAGCAGCCCATCAGAGCCAATCTGCACTGCTGTGGCCTCTTCATGGCAGATTGAGTATGTAAATGAGGCCTGTGGAGAACAGAGGGGCCCCAGAAGAACAGGGAACGGGGCCCGGGAATGCTCTCGCCGTGCAAGATACACCGGTTGAGTGGAGAACAGAACTTTATGAAGGAGACAAAAGTTTTGTGCGGTACCTGAGGCAAGGCCTGGATCACAGTGTCTAGTAGCGCACGCATTCCCACAGCCATCTTAAGTAGCTTCAGCACTGAAAGGAGAGGAGAGACAGCTTACTGTACTGTATATACATGAAATACACACAATTTGTTCAAGACAATTTCAAATATACAAATTCAAAAGGAATACAATTTCAAATACTCAAATACCTGATAAAAACCCTGATTTTTTTATTTGTGACCCTGGACAACAAAACCAGTCTTAAGTAGCATGGATATATTTGTAGCAATAGCCAACAATACATTGTATGGGTCAAAATGATCATTTTTCTTTTATGCCAAAAATCATTAGGATATTAGGTAAAGATCATGTTCCAAGAAGACATTTTGTAAATTTCTTACCGTAATTATATCAAAACTTAATTTTTGATTAGTAATATGCATTGCTAAGAACTTTATTTGGACAACTTTATAGGCGATTTTCTCAATATCTTGAAAAAAAAAAATCTCTCTTATTGCTAATAATTGTTTTCATGTAATGGCTGATAGATGGCCAATTTAAAAATCACATCACCTTTTCATACAGTGTTCGGGAGTAAGTAGTTACATGTAGCGGAGTAATGCAATTTAATTACAAAACAAATGCAACTGTAATTAAAAAAAAATGTTATTAAATTAGTTACTTAAGAAAATGTTAATGATCACGAAGGGGGTTACATCTAAACATTTTCACACACACACACACACACATAGATTTAATTGATTTCTTTCCCAAATTGCACTGACTACTCTAAAATATGAGACCCTAATGTTTCACAAGTTTAGGACACAGAGTGGGACACATTTCAAAATGAATGAGAAATTTAAATGTATATTTTAAATGTAAATTCAATGTAAATGTGATCAGTTACATATTTAATACAGTAATTGAAATAGTTACACTACTTATTACATTCTAAATAGGGTAACTTGTAATCTGTAAACTTATTACATTTACAAAGTAACCTTCCCAACTCTGTTTAAACATTTAAAATAAAACACTAAAAAATAAAAATAAAGTGAATTAGTAAGCATCACAAAATTATTACACATTATAAAAAATTAATATTAATTTTAAGGCCATGGTTATTTAAATGTTAGTGTCCGAAAATATGAACTTTAAGTGTGATGACAGAAAACGTATTCCAAATATAAAAATAGGGAAAGTAAAATATCTACACTACCAAAACAGTAAGATAAAAAAAAAAAAAACTATTATTTGATATTACTATTTGATAATTTTGTGAAATATTACAATTTAAAACTAAATATTTTAATATTTTTAAATAGTTTATTATTAGGGTTGTCAAACTAATAGTTGCATACAAAGTAAAAGGTTGAGTTTGCCTAATAAATTACACTGGTGTGTAATTTTTATGTATATATAAATACACACAAATTAATGTATATATTTAAGAGAAATATGCTATTTATGTACAAAATATTTATAATATAAATTATATAAAATTATAATAAATACATATGCTTGTAAATATTTCTTAAATATATACATGAATGTGTTTGTATTTATATATACATAATAATGACACAGCACACACACATATATTAAGCAAACTCACTTTTATTTTGTATTTTACTTTTTATTTTGATTAATCGTTTCTTTAAAAATTAAATTAAATTAATTCAGGGAAAACTCTTACTTAATAGTGAACATGTGTTCCCTGTTCTAATGTGTTCATTCAATGTATTCCAGTAGGAGTAAAAATAAATTACACTTTTAATTTTGACTAAATTGGCCTAAAAAGCTTAAACTGTAACTCAACCTTTTAACAAAATAGACAGCAAAAAATGTGCACACAGTGGATGCACTGTTTCTTTAAAAGTGGCCAGTGGAAACTAATTCTCATGTAATTTTCACAGTGGTCAGATCACAGAGCATGTTATTATTGGGGTCGTGCACTACACACACGGAGCTTTAATGACGTTGATGACAAGGCTATTCAGCTGTGGAAGAGATGCCGCTGTGGAGGTTTAGTTAATTGCAATCATGGCCGTAAGTGGATGATGCCTGTGACTTTCATTACGGGAATGTCTGAATGAGTGCAGGAAGAAATAGGCTGCGTATACGTACAGAAACACACACACACAACCTGATGAGAACACAGTCATCTGAGCAGGTGTGTTTGCTTGGCCATCTCTGTTGAGGGAATAATCAATAAAGACTCACCCAGCAGCTCTTTCATTAGAGGAAGAATAATCGTTCCAAGTAGACAAGCACCCCAGCTTCCCACACCGTGTGTGTTATGAGCATATAAGCTTGTGAGTGTGTGTGTAAGAAATACATGGAGTGGCTGTGTGAACTGAATTTCTCATTACAGCCATCTGGACTCTTTCTACACAGACTACGGCTTCTGCTGAGCAGTCTGTGAAACAACAGAGATCCCGAGGGTGACATACACAACCGGGTCTGATCTACTGAGGCTAACAGGCAGCGTGCTGAGGAGCGTAACTTTTGCAGCAAAGAAAAATGGACTATGGACTACGGAATATAAGAGGGCAGAAAATACGAACCACGAGCGATCCGCAGCACCCTCATGATGCGAATGATGGTGGGGTTGATGGGAAGGGAAGCGTTGACCTCAATTTCCTCCAGTGTTATGCCCATAATAGACAACAGAACAATGGCAAGATCCAACTGGTTCCACCTGCGGAAAGACACTTGTTACATTAATTATAAATAGTAATTAAATATTAGTTATTAATAGTAAAAAAAAAAAAAAAAAAAAAGTAATGCTGCCTTCTAGTCATGTCAGAATTATTGTATTTATAAGATGTGCTCACATGAGTGTTGTATTTAACTACTAATTGTTTTTTTTTAAGTATTCTGAATTAAATTAAATTAAATTATTAAATTATTCATTTTAATTTTCTAAAAATAGTTTGTTAATATTACAATTTACCTTATTTCTGTTGTATTTATCCAATCGAAATTAAATTTTATTTACAGAATTTACAGAATTTAGCATTTTAAGTTAAAGTTATTCATTTTAGTAGAAAAAAAAAATGGTTTTAATAACACTGGTGTTCAAAAAAAAAAAATTTTTGGATTAAATTAAATTGAATAATTATTCAATTATTCATTTTAATGTAAGAGAAATTGTTTAATTTTACAATTTATCGTATTTCAGTTGTATTTATCCAATCTAAATTACATTTAATTACTTAATTAAATTATTCGTTTTGATATAAAAAAAATATATATATGTTTTTAATATACACTGCTGTTCAAAAGTTTGTGATCAGTAAGAATTTTAATGTTTTTTAATCGAGTCGCTTAAGCTCATCAAGACTGTATTTATTTGATTAAAAACACAGAAAAAACTGGAATATTGTGAAATATTATTGCAATTTCTAATATTGGTTTCCTTTTTTAATATACTTTAAAATATAATTTATTTCTGTGATGCAAGAAGTATTGTTATATTGTTAGAAATGTGATACTGAAGACCGGAGTAATGATGCTGAAAATTCAGCTTTGCCTCACAGGAATAAATTATATTTTAAAGTATATTAAAATAGAAAACTCTTATTACAAATTGCAATAATATTTAACAAAATTGCATTTTTTCTCTATTTTTGATCAAATAGATACAGCCTTGATTAGCATAAGAAACTTACTGATCACAAACTTTTGAATGGCAGTGTAAAGAAAAGAAGTTTTACATTGACGTTACAATTTATTTAATATACATTTTGTATACTGTTGATGAAAAACTGTCAGGCTGCCAGAAAATCTTACACATTTAGCTGGTTTATGAACCAAAATGACATTGTCCATAAGTCTCCATTGTTAACTGCATCCTTTACTTATTGTACCAGTTTTAAGAGAGAAATTTCTTCTCTTCTTAAAAAGGCAGAATGAAATATGACATTTCCCAATGTGCTAATTTTCAAAATCACTTCAATATCACAATATGACTTCCTCAATCCTACAACTCCAAAGGACTTAGCATAGTATCCTGAAAAAATACACCAGGCAAAGTGTGCAAACACAATTTCAAAAACGCAAAGCGGTGAAAATCTGAAACTTCGTTTTGTGCAAACAACCCTTATTTGACCCTGCATGTTACTTCTCTTTTCCAGCAGACTTCTCAGCATGTTCATTGTCTAAATATGGCTTCAAACTTTGCGGCTAACTTTAAATAACTCCCTCTGAGGGTCAAATATAACACTGTCATGGGTGAGGTAGAGCCTAGAGTCTGTTTTAGGACACCTCAATATTCTGGGGCCTGCAGCCATGAGAGGTGTTTCATTAGATATGTGGGGAAATTTAAGTCAAATGATTAACACAAAGCATTTCTACATTTTTTCCCACCAGTTTCGCCCAGTGATCAAAGCGTACTTCCATCCTCCATCCCTGCGGACTTGGAGTTTGTTGCATGGAAGAGCCGATCAAAGTAACAGAAAACCATTTCCAGTGTTGTAAATCAATAAAACTCTTAAACCTTCCTGAACCCTCCTGAACAGCATGTTCTGAAATGTCTAACACTGTAGTTTCAACTCTTTGGTGAGAGATTTGCTTTAAAATCATATCAATTATGTTGTGTCAAAGTTCTCATTAGTATGCAAATAGCTGCTTTACATTTCCCTACACATGGATTAGGGATCAGGGAATACATTGACATGATAGGCTCTTTATTGCACTATTGAAAGAGAAAGCTGATTACTTGAGAACTTCTAATGGCCTATCAACTTCAGTAAAGGGCCTAATCCCCATTTTGACTGATTATTCAAAACTAATTAAAAGAGTAACGGATCATTCAAACTCTATATAGAGAATACATGTGCTAAATTTTGCCTACACATATGCTATGCACATTTAAATTGTAGAATAAAGGATTTACCACTTCTTTGTTACTAATTTAAGAGGAACAGATGCCATTTGGGATGCTTTCTCATTGTTTAAGCCTTAGGCAGTGTGAATTTGGATAATTCAGGAGGGGTTCTTTTACCAAAACCACAAGCGATATAAATTCGGTTCTTGCTTTTTCACCACAGACGCCAGAGCATTCAGACCTCGATGTGCTTCTGACAGTCTGAGGCAAACCAAGGAATCTCAAAGCTGTGACATCATTTCAACCGATTTGGCTTTAAGAAGACTAACAAACCCTATTGCGTTCACACACGCAAACAATATCACTGATAGAAGCATTGGAGCTCCTTCATGGGAATGGGTTTAAATATGTAAATATGATTTGGTTTGGATCAACTACCTCAAATGTAACTTTTGAGAGGGTCACTTCTACTACCTGTCCTTGAAGAAGCGGCGAAATCCAAAGGCGACAAGCTTGAAGACGGACTCTAGGACAAATATGATTGTGAAAATGTAGTTACAGATCTTCAGAGCCTCATCCAGAACCTGTTAAAACACAGAGGTTGCAAAAAAAACGTAAGCATAGCTTAAAACAAGCACGTATTTAGAGCAGAAAAGCAGAAAAGGTGATGAGATTAAAACGCCAATTGAAACACCAATCTAAGTTGGCATCTTTAGGGGCTGATAGTCAGTGGACACTGCCAGGGGTCTGGCTGTTCTCTCGTCCACCACACAGTAATTAAGACCAGGCTAAGTGTGACGACGCACCAGAAAATCAATTGATTCTGTTCACAGAATGAGTGCAGTAAGTGGTCAAAGCCTAACAATACCCCTTTGCTCCACTTCCTCCAGGATTCTGTGGGCCACCGGGGCTCTAATTAAAACAGACTGCTATTTATAGCCACAGGTGAGGTCACAGACCTCCATTAATGATGGGTGAAAACCCTGGGAAACATTGCAACAGAGCTGACTAATAGGAATAGTGAACAACAGTTTTGATTTGAGGAGAGATAGCAAATAAATAAATGAATAAAGTCCAATTATAATCATGTTTTATAAATTAAATAACATAACAACAACAACAACAACAATATAATAAAAAAAATAATAATAATACTTTAAAAAGAATATGTCTTTCCAACTTTCTTTGTGCTCTTGGAAAATAAATAAATAAATAATTCTAATAATAGTAAATACATTTAATACATAAAACATTTAAAAGTCCAATGTTAATCATGATTTAATAATATTAATAGTAAATAATCTAAAACCTACAAACAAATCTTTCCAACTTTTCTTGTGCTCTCTAAAAATAAATAAATACATAACTTATATAATAACTTATATACAATTTGTAAATAAATAAACATTGAACAATCCAATGTTTTATAAACATAATAATAATAATAATAATTTTAAAACCTACAAACTTCTCTTTCCAACTTTTTTGAGCTCTCTAAAAATAAATAAATACATAAATAATTTGAAATAAATAAATAAATAAATAAATAAAAGCATTTAACAGTCCAGTGTTAATCATGTTTTATAAATTAAATAATAATAATAATAATAAGAATTAATAATAACAATTTAAAAACCTACACACTTTTCTTTCCAACTTTCTTTGTGCTCTCTAAAAATAAACAAACAAATAAATAAATAAAATAAATAAATAACATTTAATAGTCCAATGTTAATCATGTTTTCTAAATCACATAATAATAATAATTTTGCAACCTACAAACATCTCTTTCCAACTTTCTTTTGACTCTCTAAAAATAAATAAATACATAAATTATTAAATAAATAAATAGAAACATTTAACAGTCCACATGTAAAACCTGTTTTACAAATGAAATAAATAATAATAATAAAATTTAACAACAATAATAATAATTTAAAAACCTACAAACTTCTCTTTCCAACATTCTTTGTGCTAAATAATAAATAATAAACAAATAAACAAACAAACAGTCCAATGTTAATCATGTTGTATAAATTAAATAATAATAATAATAATAATAATAATAATAATAATAATTTTACAACCTACAAACATCTCTTTCCAGCATTCTTTGGGCTCTCTAAAAATAAATAAATACATAAATGATTCTAATATAATAAAATTAATTAATTAATAAACAATAAACCAAAACATTTTAAAAAGTATAATGTTAATTATGTTTTATAAAATAAATGAATGAATGAATTAATGAATTAATAAATTATTATTATTATTATTTACAAAACCTACAAAATTCTCTTCAACTTTCTTTGTGCTCTCTAAAAATACAAAAATAATAAAATATTCTAAAATAATAATGTAATAAAATACATAAACATAAACAAACAAACTAATAAATAAAAAAATGTTTCTATTTCTTTAACTTTTTACCTTTTTAAAAGAACCACAAAACCATCAATGGTAATTTATAGTGGTCTTTTACCATGAAAACTGACCTTTGTCATAAAGTAATGAAAAAAAAAAAAAAAATCAGTTCAGAAGAACTATTAAACCACCCAAATGATTTAGAGGAATCCAATCTAAACTCCCAGAGCATATCTGCTAACTCATGTTATTGTTTTAGTCCTCTATTGAATATTCATGAATTGTCTCTGTAGTGTAATGCAGGGGGGAAAGACAGATGAGGGAATATGCATACATTTCCGTGCATACGCTACAGTGTGGTTTATTTTGGTGAGGCATTACTCTCATAAGGCTTGTCTTTAGACACAGGCAATGGTACAAAATGTCTTGGAGCAGCACACTGAAAGTGCAACTAACTATAATAACATAAAGATTAAGATTATATGCTCACTGCTATGATATAATCAAAATACTGTATAGCAAAAAGAGTACATAAACATTAGCTGCCTAATCAGCAAATATCATGCAGAGCCATAAAATGAGATAGCGGTGAGTTGAACTTAGAGTAACATTTTTGCAGTTACATAACCAGCGAGTTCATTTCCTTAATGGAATATCAACAAGCGCATACAATCTCACTTCTGGCGTTCCAAGAAGTACCTTAGGTTGCTGGTAGTGCTCCATGGACATGGTGATGACATTAAGCCCGATGACAATCGTGATGAACAGGTCCAGATAGTGGCTGGTGCACATCTTGTGGATGAGAAGCCGTGTAGGTGAGTAATCGGAGTAGTAGGGTTTACTCTGGGCTTCTGAAGAACCATGGGAACAGGGAGGAATCATGAAATAACAGTACTGAAACAAACATTGTTTTGTACACACTCATGCCCACACTGAGAAAATAGGGGAAGAGGGAAAGAACCAGTGGGAAAGAGAAGAAAAATATACAGTAGATCATACTATATCTCTATAAGTTCACACAGAAATGAAAATTGACTTCCTCATCCTGATGTTGTTCCAAACCTGCTTGACATTATTTTTTCTGTGGACCACAAAAGAAGAAATTCGAAAGGCTGTGCTGACCTCTCTTTTCCATGAATCACACAGTTTTTAGTCTCTAAAAATAGTGCAAATGCACCATAAAATTATTTTAAAATGGTCCATATTACTTGTGTGTCATTTAAAGTGAATCACTGCAACTGAACTGAGTCCATGAGTTACACCTGAGAACCTATTCAGTTAAATTTGTTAAAGAACTATTTGTTTTATGAACTGGATCATTCATAAGTAACACTAAAACATTGAGTCATTAACACTGAACCTTTGATTCAGTGAGTTGAACTTGAAAACTGAATCAGTCCAATTTGTGAAGGAATCATTTAAATTAGTTTTGTAATCCAAAAAAATCATTCATTTACAAATTTTAACTTTATGCAAGTAGCAAAATATTTAGTCTGATTAACACTAAATAAACAAGTCACCAAAACTGAATCATTGAGTCAGTGAGTTGAACTTGAAAACTGGATCAGTCCAATTTGTGAAGGAATCGTTTAAATTAGTTTTATGATCCAAATCATTAATTGATTTGATTCAGAGGAATGATTCATTTACAATTTTTTTTACTTCTAAGCAAGTAGCAAAATAAATGAAGCTTGATTAACACTGAATCATTGAGTCAATGAGTTGAACTTGAAGACTGGATCAGTCCAATTTGTGAAAGAATCGTTTAAAATAGTTTTATGATCCATATCATTCATTGCTTTAACCCAAAAGAATGATCCACTTACAAATTTTAACTTTCAGCAAGTAGCTAAATAAATTCAGCCTGATTAACACAAAATCGTTGAGTCATTAACACAGGATCATCGAGTCAGTTTTACGATCCAAATCATTCATTGATTTGATCCAGAGGAATGATTTATTTACAATTTTTAACTTCTAAGCATTTAGCAAAATAAATGAAGCTTGATTAACACTGAATCATCGATTCAGTGAGTTGAACTTGAAAACTGGATCTGTCTAATTTGTGAAAGAATCATTTAAAATAGTTTTATGACCTGGATCATTCATTGATTAGACCCAGAAAAAAATTATTCATTTACAAATTTTAACTTTTCAGTGAGTACCAAAATAAATTTAGCAAAATAATTTCATTAACACTAAATCAGTCAGTGAGCTGAACCTGAAAACTGGATCAGCCCAATTTCTGAAAGAAAGCTTTGGTTTGACTCAAAAAAAAAAAAAAAAGATTTATTTACAAATCTAAACCGTTCAGTGAGTTAAAACATAAATACATAGTGTTCCTCACATAAAGCTGTTATTTGACTTGTAATATAGTGCTTAAGTTGTATGGACCATTTTTATGATACTTTGGTAATGGTGCTTTTCATTAGCTTGAAAGCAAAACAGCCTTCAAAATGTCTCTGTTTGAATAGCACAGAAGAAAGTCATGGGTTTTAAACAAAATGGTCTGAGTAAATGACAATTTTCATTTTCGTGCAAATTTTTCTTTTAACTGTGATTATGTTTCTGTGGTCTGTCCCAAATATCAAAGGCAGATCAAAGGCAAAGAAGCCCAGATTGAGGGGACAGGATGCCTGAGATCTGCTCGCTCACAGACACCTCAACAAAATGAATTGTCCTACTGTCATGGATTTTCTAATGAGATTCCCTGAGACATAAAAGAAACTCCATTCCATTTGGATGGACTTGTGCCTATGCTAGTTGTGCTGATCCATTTCTATTCTTTGTGATTTCTCTCTGTTGTTCGCTAAGGATGGAGAGGACAGGAGGGATGGCAGAGCAGCAGGGGGCCGGGGGGCTTATCATCTCAACACACAGGCAGGGCTGTGAGCGGCAGCTGTGTTCCCTGTGGTCCTGTCAGCCCATTAGGCAGGCTTTTTCTGGCACCAGCCACTGGACCGAAGGAACAGGTGCTGCATTCAACCTTTTCTTTTTCATATATAATGATGCCACATCAGCAGTATTTGTTTAATCACATGGCTGCTCCCCATTGGATAGTGAATTCGAGTATGACTCATCTAGAACACGTCCAAATAATTTGCTCGTTAAAAGTGATGTGAGTAATGTTTTGGATGTTCATCTCAGTTTAACATGTAGGTATAAGTAAGCCACTGTCTATGTTTGTGTGTTCAGTACAGACTTTGGGTCTTTGTTAGTTCTGTTAAACGATTAATCGCGATTAATCACATCGAAAATAAAAGTTTTTGTTCAAATAATATGTGTGTATACTGTGTATATTTATTATGTGTATATAAGTACACACACATACAGTACATATATTTTTAAATATTTACACGTATTTACATGTACATATTTATATTCATATAATTTATATATATATATATATATATATATATAAAATGTATTTAATATATAGACATAACATTTTTCTTTAATAAGTACATGCATGTGTGTAGTTATATATACACAATAAATATACACAACTCACACACATATATTATGTAAACAAAAACTTTGATGGCGACCGGAGTTCGAGTCCTGACTCGTAGTCCTTTGCCAATCCTGTTCCCAACTCTCCACCGCACACTTTCCTGTCATTCTCTAAAAGCATGAAAAAAAAAAAAAACTTTTATTTTGGATGCGATTAATCATGATTAATCATTTGACAGCACATTTATGTTAGTGATGAGGACCAGTCAGCAGTGTTATTTTAATAGAGGTGCGACTATAAATTGATTTGTGGATAAATTCTGTGATTTACACAAATGCATCATGATTAAACTAAGCTCAGAATCGATTCCAGAGATAATCGTGATGCATTTGGAAAATCTAATCGATTTATCATCACACTATATTTTAATATTGTTTATTACTACTAGCATTTATTAGAATTGTGAATTAGCTTTTATTTTTGTATTTTCAGTTTTCATTTTAATTTCAAATTTCAAATTTTCATTTATGTTTCTCATTTAATATTGATATATTTTAGCGTTATTTCAGTTAACAAACATACATTTTTTTTTTTTTTATTTTTTTTAGTTAATAACAGCACTGGGAGTGACTTTGCAGATTACATCAAGTGACTGCTTTACAAGTGAGTTGTTGATTCATTCAGTTTACTCAAAAGTGCTGATTTGTTCAGGTATGAAACAAGTGACTTGCTGAATTTGAAGCAGCATACTAGTATAATAATCTACTTCTTTCAAACAAAAAATATGACAAAAATAGTAAGAGTAGTATACTGACTTGACCGTTTTGTTTCAAAACACTGGACGAAATGCCACTATTCTGCTTGGAGACACACAGTGCTTCTGTTTTGACTTTGTTTAGAACTATTTTTGTTAGGAAAACAAAAACAAAGAGAAATTATCTGGAAATATTGTCTTGAATGCAAGTTACTTAATATTCACTTCTCGTTTACTTTATGTATAAAAGCAATATTATATAAAATACGCTTTCTTTGCTCATGTGGTATCTCTTAAACATGCATGTGACGTATACGGGGTCACTCTAGTGTGAATTCTCAGGATGAGATGCCAGCAACACCGGTTTTGTGGGTAATTACCAAAGGAATCTTCGAACCCATCTGGCTTTAATTCGGCTAATAGGAGCCATGCTCCCGGTGTTTTTAAATGTGCTGACTCAACATTACCTCCACTTCATAATGTACAATTTATGAATCTTAAACGTCCAGACTTGGCTAAACGTTGCCATTTTGGTTGTTATTTATTTATTTACCTTATTTATTGTTATTTTTTACGACTCCTAGGATCTAACAAAATCTGAGATGAGGTCAGTGCTCTGCTCTTTAACCCATGTGTTATAAATTAATTTATTTGGGCTGCAGACAACAGTATCCAGGGGGGCAGCAACCATTCACTAAGACCGAAAATTGCTGTGTCGACTGCCCCAGTTTCAGAGATGCTCAATTACAGGGGACAGTTGGGATGGGAACAGGTGTATGTTCACAGCCTGGTTTTACAGTAGACAGGTCAGCTCCCACAGGACATCCCCACTCATCTACTTCCATCCTACCCTCTTCAGTGAGACGCTCTCCCTTTATGCACTTTCATTCAAAAAAAGCTTGTCTTCCGCTGGTGGGACAAATCTCAGTTTTGATTGGCTCACATTGCTGGTTCCAATCCTGCTAAGCATAATAATACTACTAATAAATCAGTGACAGAGGGAAAGCGGTCTCCATAACCGGATGTTTATATCAAATGAGTACTGCACTGAGTTTAATGAAAGAGTCTCAAATCAGATGGCCTTTTGTGCTCCAACTACAAAAAAAAAGTTGGGAGAAAGTGAAGGTCTTGGCATCCTATTTACGGAAAATGGATTGAACTTTTGTTTCCTATTGGCAGCGGTGCCTCTCTGATGTCATGCCATTGCAATGGGTCCAGCTAACGTCCACATCAGCCAAATCAGCTTAAACAGAATTTAAAGTGAGGGAGAATGGATCAAAACTATTTTTAACCAACGCGAGAAGAATGAAATAGCGGTGGAGAATGTGGCTCTTGGACCTCTCCATCTCTGTCTCTATTTTTGTGGCACAAGCTAATGATACCATGACTATGATTTAATGAGACATTCTTTGCTTAGATGGCAATTTTAGCCCATTCCAATTCCATCTATGAGAACAACGGCCAGATTATTGGGTGAAGCAATTGAAGGTTTCAGGCTGAATGATACCACATTTGAATATAGCCACAAAACACCGGACGCCCACCAGTCTTGGACGTGCTAACTGTTAAAACTCAATGCAATACCCATCAGCCCCGAAAAGGAGCGTACGACAACAAATCTCTTGGCCTTTTCGTCCCACTGAGACTTCATGCTGGTCTTGATGCTTTCGACTTGATTCTGGCTTTGCCGCAGCTCACGTGCACTTGGAGGAAAACAGCTCTTAAAAGAAACTTTAAAAATAGGAACTCTGGACCCCATAAAATTATTAAGTGCATGAAAGCCTTTTTATAAATATTTGCAAAATGCAATGAGTAAATCCATCATGAAAAAATGTAAGACGCTGAAATATATAAATATGTTTTTGTTTTTTTTTTAAACACAAAACCCCATTTATTATCTTTCGGTAAATACTTTGCCTATCAACCCATCTTTTAGGAGGTCCAAAGTCCTTTTAGGAAACATTTTAATATATAATAGAGAAGAGAAAAGATGTGGAAGGTGTCAATCCAAGAAATTAACCATATAGCGGCTAGTACCTCAGAAGCTAAGTCAGTTGGGAAATACAGACAAACTCTGATCCATTATCTACATGATTTGTACTACAAACACCATAAATGGTTGATTCTGAGGGCCTGAAGTTGGACATCGCTGATGTTCTGAAGGTTGACGTAGCTTTATAACTAGGCCACTGAGCAATGTGTTTGGGAATAATCTGTCCATTATGCAGACTTTATGAGTCATGTGAGGTGAAATTCATGAGCACTGGGGAATTGTGGGCAGTGGGAGGACTAGACTGTTATTTAAAGGAAGAGCCAGAGAAAAATTCTAAAGCCTGCATGGCAAAATGTCAGACAAAAATAGAAAGGGGAAAAAGCAGAGATGATAAAAACAGCCATCTGAACGGCAAATTGCAGCTTCATTTGTTTTACGCTGAATGGTTTTTAATTGAGGCTGGTTTTACCCCCCTGAAGTGCATGGTCAATGAGTTGCTCCTAAAGTAATGAGTCAATGTCTGCTGGACATACTGCTGATGCACCCCAATGCAAAAATTAGTTTGGCAGACCCTGCACTTGTTCACTTTCTATTTGGCACAATACACCAGCAGACACCGAGTCAAAAACAACAGGAAATGACAGACTAAATGCCTGCTTCAAGCAGGCAAAAGAGAGAAAAATAACAAGGAAGAGAAGAAACTGGAAGCAAACAACATTTTTCAATAATGGGAGGCCATGATAAAGAAAACACACATACACTAACACCGACAAACATACACTGTAGGATAGATTAGGGTGAGAACACACAAGACACACACATAATATATCATGCTGGCAGACGTGGCAGACAAACCACACGTTCTTTCTGAGTCTGACTTGAGCAAGATGGGCCGTTTGAGATGGAGGCTGAATGGCAGAGGCTGGTGGATGGGCAACGGTGATGATGTGCAGAGAGCCGCAAGAGTGATGTCATTCTACATTACTCAACATGAGAGGTTAGTCAGAGTGCCTGACATATCTGACAATCAAAACCCGTTCTGAAACAATGAATGTGTCACATCCGAGATCATATGTTTGGTACATGACAGTCAACCACTGTTTACAACTGTGAAAAGAAAAAGAATCCAATCATTTTTCATCGTAGAACTTCCAAATCCAAACATTGTTGGTCCAGAGAGAATAACTGCATAAAAAGTATCACTTTTATCACTTTCAGCTCATGCTTTTCAGAGCAATCTTGGAACTTGTTGTGACACTTTATGCTTCTGTCTACTCATGATGAATGTTTGTATATGATGTTGCCACTGCTGGGGAGAAACTAACTAAAAGTACTGACACAAAATAGTGCAGCTTTTCCACTAACATGCAACATTTTGTGACAAACACTGTTTTTATGTCACACTGTATTGCAAACACTGTTTTACTGCCCAGGACAAAACTCAAATGCAATTTTCTATGATGTTTATCTCTTATATGTAGCGCTGCAAAGTCTGATTACTTTAAGTGTACAGATAGGAACAGGAATAAAGCTAAAGTTGTTAATATAAATGTTAATTTAATGTTTAACGCTGTATTTTTATAACAGGCTACTTATACTGGAATTATATTCATCATGAATATATAGTTCTTTCTGGTCCTCGAATCTGATTGGCTGATAAGAGTGTGACATTCTAGTGATAACAGAAACCGTTTGTATCACTCCGCTTGTGGTATTTCTCACAGAGGGTGTCATGTTGGATGACCAAATCCACTATCATTTTACAAATAATACTGTTTTGTGTAGTTTTAGACAAGAAGGTACTTGTTTAAACTTCAAATATGCAGTTTGTGAATAAAGATAACGTTTATTTGAAAATTCGCTTCGCCCTTTTTGGAGATGTGAAGCTGTTCAGCGTTTATGAACCCTCCAAGACCAGCTTCAACTCGGCCAGCTCTTCTGGAATTTGCCGTTAACTCTGATGTCTCTATAGTGGTTTAATATGAGATATAATTCATCCTGGGTAAATCTAACAGGCAGTCCTTGGTCTCATTAAGCTATTATTTGTTCCAGAGCAAATCGTTTTTGGCTGAGGGCAAAATTTCACCACATTATATTTTAAGTAAATTTAAATTTGTGGTGGAAGAAAAAAAGTTTGGACAAAAGAGGGTTTTTAAAGACACTCTGTTGTTGTTTCTTAAGTGTTTACACACTCATGCTGTTAAACTGTTGTATAAACGCAATATCACACTCGTAGCCGTGCAATATGGCTGTATATTGGCATGGTGTGATTACCTGCGGCCTCATGCTACACCTAAATCACACTGCTACTCGTGTACACTGTAAAAAAAAAATCAAAAAACACAATTTGTTGAGTCAACTTAAATTTGTTACCCTGCAGACTTAAACTGTTAAGTTCAGTCAACTCAAATAAGTTTAGTCAACTTGAAATGTTAAGTTGTACTATATGAAAACTTAGATATTTGAGTTGACTAAAACAATTTGGTTGTTAAACTTAAAAGCTGGGCTTGTTACCCAGCTGCCTTAAAATTTTAAGTTGAATGAACTCAAACATCTAAGTTGTCACTTAGTACAACTTAACATTTGAAGTTGACTAAACATTTCTGAGTTGACTGAACTTTAAAATGTAAAAAAAATTAAGGCAGATGAGTAACAAATTATTTTAAGTGGAATCAATAAATTGTTTTTTTAATTTGGATAGATAAAATATAAAGGCAGCATACAGCTATTAAAACGTGCAACTGCAACTGCAAGCAGCAGTTTTGAAGTAGCATCCCCAGACTAGTTGCTACTCTACATTTTTGAGTTTCTTTCAATAAAATAATCTGCTAAACACATAAATCTGGCAATGCACTCACATTAGCAAAAATGAGTAAGCAAAGCTCACACAGCTCACAAGCAGCTTTCTATTGGTCAAAGCAGTGAATCTGTGTGACTTGAACCTGTTGCGAAATCTGTGTGGGGAAATAATCTTCGCCTGCAAAAATTTCCAGAACAATGGTAAACCTGTCTGCAACTTTACTGATTCTGCTAAAACTAACAAAATCTACAAGGACCAATCACATAAACATCATAATCACCCCACCGATATATGTTATTTTCAAACGGCGATCAAGTGGTGCTACTTCAGCAGAATATCTTCACCTCTTCCCCTGTTATTTTCGTTCTATAGCTCACATGGCTTGTTTAACCACCCAGACAGTGTTACATCCCTCTCTCGGCTGGTATTTGTCAAGCCTCCACTCCCACAACATGACAAACAAGCCAGCCGTATCAGTACACAACTCTGAGAGGTTACAAAAAGATCATGTTGCACCAAGAGGTTACAACAACTCTCTCGCAGAAGCGACTTTTAACTCCGTTCTCTATCTATTCAGTTAATAAACCTACTCCCTACTGAATGAACCATGAAGACCCATAAAGAGATTAGGTGCACTTCCTGCCAAAAGGCATGAGTCTGCTAAAATGTAGGACACTGTGTGCATTTTAAATCAGAATCAAACTCTAAGTTGGATGTTTCTCGTATCCTTACACGAGGTAACAGAATATTCAGTTAATGAGCGATTCTTATTTATATGCAGTACATTTTAAGATGGTAACATGGGCTTTATAAAACCCACCAATGCATTTCCTAATCACAAACTGCATGTGTTGTATCCAACTGCGACTCTACTACAAAGTCAGGTGAGTTTATACGCTCACTCTCTAGAGGTAAAGGATCATAGCTTGACATATATCGGAGCAAAAGTAACTCTTTCAGCTGAAAACTTTACGCCATCTGTTCAATTTGGGGGGCTGTTGCTTGCCCAAGTTACATAAAGAAGACTTTGAGTCATTTTCACTTGCAGTAGGAAGAAAGGAAATGGTGTTTGGAGCTGCCAGGTTACATAAGCGACCGTGCTGCCTTCTGCTGCCAAGAGTGGAGGTTACACGACACTTAGTAATTTCATTTTCTCCCTCTGTCACTCGCCGTCTCATCGCTCCCCCAGTAACAATCGAGAGACTATACGCTTGCCTGCTAGAGATTACAAGAAAGATTGGTCGGTCGTCTCCAGTTCTATGTGGGTGCATAAAGTCTAATGCAATTAATGCTGACATCATATCTTCGTTAGGGTGTATTTGCTATCAGGGGCTATACCTTTTTAAAGTAACTGCAGATTCTGTGCATGGAACCTAAAGAATATGCCTGCAGAACTGCAGGATTAGAACATCCATCATTTATGAGGTTCTACACATCCCAGTACATTAACTAGTCATTTGAACTAATTTGATTGCGCTTTCACCTATGAATGAGAGTAGGCTGTCATGATTCTTTGATTAAATTTGATTACTCGCTTATAAAAATGATTAATCAGCAAAATAAAGTGGTGCATTCCACGGACAAGAATCCATGAAAAGCATTATTAGACTGTTTTCTAAGGCTGCACGAAATATTAAAAACACTTTAAAGCTTAGTGCCATTGTGAATTCACAAAGCTTGTGCTCTATTTGCGCTCTATTTATACACATTTACGTGCATCTCAGAGCGGCTCCGTTCACAGTAAATGCTGCTCCACACAAACAGCTATTATCATTTACATGCACGGACCGTCTCGTCTCGAACAGGCTCAAACTTATTCATTTATATATCTATAAATCTCTGATTTTGCATGTTTTGATGTCCACATGTTTTTGTGATGTTCAAATGGCTGTTTTATTTTTATCATAAAGAAGTGGCTAAATATTAAAGATTTAGTGGACATTTGAAATAAATGTTGATTAGTCAATATTAAACAAGGATTAGATTGCACTGTTAAGTGTTAAAAACAATCGTTAAGCCGCTGGCCTCTGCATGTATTTGATGTAATACATTATGTGCATAATTTGTTTTATTATGTATTTTAACTGTAAAACTGTAAAACTACATGAATACTTGCTTTTGATTTTTTATTTAAACCAATTATTATTACCTTATTGCTATTATATATGTATTTTAATAAATAAATACACACACACAAAATTATCTGATTATTCGATTAATCATCAGAATAATCAACTAGTAAATTTGTTGTGTTTTAATATATTTTTTGCTATTATATATGTATTTTAAGTCATTTTAAAGTCTATTGTTCACTTAGGTCTATTTTTATTACCACTAAAAAAATTATACAAATTATTACACACAAAAAATGTTGTGATTACTCGATTAATCGTCAAAATAATCATCCGATTACTAGATTACCAAAATAATTATTAGTGACAGCCCTAAATAAGAGTATGGTTATTTTTGTTCTCTTTAAAAAAAAATGCTATTACATATGTATTTAAAGTCATTTTAAAGTCTACTGCTACCACAAAAATGATCTGATTACTCAATTATTTGTCAGAAAAATCAACGATAACTCGATTTTTTTTGCAAAGCAGTTTTTTCTATTTCTAGTAATTATTATACTTGAAATCCTATGATATTTTTCCTTGCCACTCTTGCCTTTAGCTTGCTCAGTGAGGGGTTGTGTCACACTGTTTTTCTTTTCCTTTTATCTTATTTATTTTTATATTTTCTGCAATGCTGCTTTGGAACAACATCTATTGTACAAAGCACTATGCACATAAACATAATTAAATATTTAAAAGTAATGAGTAAGAAGAATCCACCCTTTAGCGTTTGATGATTTTTCTCGTCACACTGAAAAAGATAATTTACCTATAAATTAATTTGTGTCTTTTCATGTTCCATTATTTAATGTTCATGTAGGGTTAAATGGCAATGCAATGTATTAATAATAACGGCAAGGCAACAGATAAAGTCAACAAATAAATACCATCAATTTTTTATGAGAAAAAAAGTGAATTCAAATCTCCAACATTTGGATATTCAGAAAGTCAATTTCTTTTTAGAAGGACCCATCTGTAGCTTCCGTCTGTGCTTATCAACGAGGCATCGTCCTGAGTTTGAATGGATGATTAAAAATGCAAACATCCCTCGATAGTAGCAGGATAAGAATTACTACTATGCTGCAGCCTAAAAGGACCTACTGTAAATCAGATATGTTACCTAATCAAGGACACCTCCAAACGATATGCCTTTTTAATACAGTGTGTCCGGGCAAACTGCTGGCAGGACACATTTCTGATGAGGCACCTCAGAGAACGGCTAATAAATGGCGACTGGGGGAGGACACAGGTAGAGGAGAGGCAGATGGTTTCAGCCCTACTGCAGTGTGATATGATTAACCAGCCCTTTGATCCCACACGCGAGCATACAGCAGCGACGGCAGTCCAACAGGAGGGGAACAGAAGCTAATCGAGAGAGACAGACTGGCGGGGGGTAACACCCCCACCTCTCCTAAACAGAAACCCAAAACAGAATGATAAAATATGCTGAGGCTCACTGTAACCGGATCATCAACTAATTAACACATTGTCTTCTAATTGGAAGGAAAACAGAGCTTGTCATTTTTTAATCCCAAGTGCGATTACATAACTCAATCATAGCGTGAACAACGTTGACGCGTGCAAATGTGAACGGTGTTTAAAACGGAAAAAGTGTGATCATCCATACACTCGCAGCAGCATATGCTAATTAACGGTTATATCTATCTGTAGAGCTCTCATGTTTGAATACATAAGAACATACAGAGTCATAAACACTACACCAAACATATTTATTAGTGCATTCAGCACTTGGACGTTATACTGACACCTTCTGGTGTGGATGCATTACTTTGTTTATTAGCATAGCTGTGTATGCACAATTTAATCATAAAAAAGATGTTCATGTCTAGATCAAATTTATAATAATTATCACATCAGTAGTTTTATATGGAGTCTCCATAAAACACTGGTGATAAAACAAAATTGAAAGGGTTTTAAAATGCATAATTGAGAAAGAGGAAAGAGATGTTTTGCAATAACATTAGGGGAATGGGGGCAAAGAGAGACAAAAGAAAGTTGGAAAGAGAGAAAGAGAGAAAGTAGGAAAGAGAGGAGAAAAGGAAAGGGGTTCATGAGGGAGCTCTTGTTCACAGAGGCAGAACACAGACAGAAGGGGAGAGATAAGAGACTCTCAGCTACACTGAGAACAACACGGGTAAACATGTTCCATGCACAAAAATATTCCGCTTTTTGCATTATATAACTGGATTTTTTTTTTTTTAATTTGAAAAAGAACTGTCATAGGCGCTTGTTTCTGTACAGCAGATCAAACTTTAGGAAGGGACCTGAAAGTTACCTATAAATAAATAATAAATATAAACAATCTAAAATGCTATTTTATTCAGGTTTCATACGGCTAATACTAGGGCTGCAACATTTAACTGATACTGTCTAAACAGCATTTTCTTGTTAAATAGGAATTGCTGTATCATTATAAATTTTACTGTTGCTTTTGATCAGTTCCAATCAAAGTTTTAAACGGTTTTTACCGATATACTGTTATAATGTGAATACTTCTATTATACAATACAGTGTGTCCTAAAAGAAAGCAAGTGTTCATGTCAATATTATGGTAACATTTTCATAACAGACATCAAATTGAGGGCTTAATGAAGTAAAACAATTAGGGTTGGGTACTGCTCAAATATCAGTGCCGACACCTTGACTTCGATACCGGTTCCTGAATGATTTTTTCGATCCCAATTTTAACGAAAACCGTTTTAACAGGATTACATTACACATTAACCTAAAAAAACATTGTTTTTATTTTTTCTTCTTGTTGACGTTTTTATAGACTCACCCCCTGTCCACTGCATAAAGGAACCAACTAACACAATAAATCAGTGCAAATAATTTTAATGAAGTTCAAATCGTTTTAGGCTACATTTACACTAGTGCATTTTCATTTTAAAACACATAGCTGAGACTGACTCCTCATTTCTATTAATTTTCCACTGATGTACTGATGAGTATTAGCTGATTTTAGCACTGTCTGCCTGTGTTTTGTCTTCCACAATCGCTGCTATGACTATCGCTGTGCATACTGTGTGTCAATCATATTACGCGTTCATAATCCACCCTATCTCCGATGGTGAATGTTCATTACACTTTCAGCGTTCAGT
Organism: Labeo rohita; assembly: GCF_022985175.1. Taxonomy (NCBI): domain Eukaryota; kingdom Metazoa; phylum Chordata; class Actinopteri; order Cypriniformes; family Cyprinidae; genus Labeo; species Labeo rohita. Next base: position 12,822,445 of record NC_066880.1, read on the forward strand.
TCTGTACATACAAAACTCAGGAAAACATTTCTACGGATGAAACATGAAGCTAATAAATACACAATTACATCAGTATATGATTTATATGTGATTTCCATGAGATTCAGCCTATTTTCATAACACTACAGGGTGTTTACATGAGAAATGCTATGTAGGTGTAGCTATTAGTTTGATATAAAAGACTACAAATACCATATTTCAGCAACATTATATGGCCAAAACACACATTAGATCATAAGTGGAAGTTATTACAAACACTCAATGATATTATAAAGAAATAAGCAACAAGAAGTTGTGGTTTACAATGAATTCATAACAGCTAAGGGGCGTTGTTAGGCAAGACACAAGGCTTATTGCTTTTATAAAGTGGTTATTCCATATACGTAGAAAGGTTTCACAAAATAAAACAGAGCAAATGTAACCACTCCAGGTCCTACTTGCACCCACTCTGAGTGGGTCTCAAACTCGGGTCTTCGAGCGCTCTAACAAAGAGGCTAAAGACTGCAGCCACTAGTGTCAGTCGCTAGTACACCTCTTGAGATCATGGGGGTGAGGTTTACCTGCACAGCACCTACCCGCTGGCCTCCGTTACATTCACCCCCCTAAACCTCGCTCCCATCCGGGTCACGGCACCAACGTAACCCCTCTGGGTCCTACTCGCACCTCTCCATCTACGGCACGGGAGGCGGGTGCACTAGTGTGTCTCTTGAGATCAGAGGAGTGAGGTTTACCTTCCCGCTGACCTCCGTCACACAAATCAAGTATAATGATATTAATAAAACATTATTCTTCCGCCAAACAATGTAGTTCCTCAAAAACAGTTGTAGTTGCAACATAGTGGTTGCTGAGCAACCCACAGATGTAAATAAAGGTGTTTGTTTGTACAGTAATTTACCAATCAGATTCAAGGACCCGAACTATCCTTTTTAATAACTATTATTTCTTTATCATTATTTTAAAAGTTTTGAGTGAAAGCGTGGTATAAATCTTATAAATTCTTATAAATCTTATAATGCATTTTTAGTCGCATTGTGTGAACAGAGAGTGGAAACGCATATTTAGATGAAGATTATTTTCATTTTAAGCCGTTTTAACCCTTTAACTGTCACTCCCATTTTTGAACATATTTTTTAAATTTGCATTTTTGAAAATGCACTATCCAAACTTACATTTTTATAATTCATTAATGAAAACAGTTTGTAATATGATTTTTATGTACATGGTAATGCAATGTCTGATTTTAAAATGGTTTTCAAAGGATGAATTTTGAGATTTTAAGTTTTCAATTGATATACAATTTCTTATGATTTCTAAAGCGTGACAGGGAAAAATGCAACAAAGAAAGTCTTTTTGTCCCTGTTGAAAAAACAGCATATGCTGGTTAGGTAGGTTTTGGTGCTGAGATGCTGGTTTTAGCTGGTTTATGCTCTTTGGACCAGCATAAACCAGTCAAGGACCAGAATAAACCAGCAAAGGACCAGCATAAACCAGCTAAAATCAGCATCCCACTATCAAAACCTACACCATACAATATGCTGTTTTTTTTCAACAGGGGTGACAAAGGCCAGAACTCCTGTTATGTGCACTATATTAATCTATTACTTTTCCTACATAATTTGTAACACAAAACAGTGATAAAATATCTATTTAGGAGTCTTCGACATTTCCAACGATATACAGTTTGTCATGATTAGATCAGGATTTATTTGTAATATGGTGAAGTAAACTTAGGCGTCCCACTAAGGAGAGGGGTGACAGTTAAGAGGTTAAAACAAAAACGCACTAGTGTAAACATAGCCTTAGTGTAAACGATCTGGACGCTAACACACTACAGCCTTGTGTGAGCCACGTGTCTGTGTGTAACAAGTATAAACTTGTGTTTTTCCTCGATGCCGCAACAAAGCCAATCACCAGCACTTGATCAAGCATGCTGCATGCTTACCTGCTCAATGACGTTGATGAGATTAATCTCTTTGGTATCGAAATTTATGCTTAACGACAAGACATTTTTCAACACTTGACAATATTGAGGTAATTCGGTCGGTACCTAAAAAGTATTAAACATGATACCCAGCCCTAAAAACAATATTTTTTTGAAATAACTATTTAATAATGTATATATTAAACATTTTTAGACTTTAATCTCTACATTATTTAATTGCTTAATCATAAATAATCAGCAGATCAATCGATAAACAAAATAGCTGTTAGTTGCAGCCCTAGCTTATACATTCCAGTATTATACCCTCTTATATCCAAAACAAGCCAGCTGTACTCAAATTACTGTATCAAATAAAAACAGCCCAGTACAGCAACATTTTCTTAAGTCAAAGTGGAACAAGTGTGCCATACAAACATTTCACTCACGTAAGTCACAAATGAGTATTAACACGTCATGCAGCCTCTGAACAACAGCAAGGTGTGGTGTTGTGTTTAGCATGTCAGTAACTTTAAAAACAGTGTTATGGGGTAACATCACAAAACGAAGTGAATCACTACGCCACAACACCAAACCGATGAGAAAACTCTGAAGCAGACAGATCAATAAAAGCTAAAGACATTAACAGTGATACTCTTCCCTTCGAACAGTCAGCCACAGTGCGTCACAATGGGGGCAACATCGAGAGATCGGACCTGTGATACCACCAGAGCATTTACTGCAGGCTGAGGTGAGTTTATCAAAAACTAGAACCAAATAACAGAGTTTTTCTCTCCCTTTCTCTCTCTATCCATCCCCTGTGTGAGCTTGAGGCTGGAGCTGGTGATGAGGTGTGGAAACCGGACATACACACTTCCACAGACAATTCTTGTGTGGTCAGATCAGATCTGATGAGGTGAGAATATGGGCGCTGATGGTGCCTTCCCAGCCCTCCCACCCTCATCCCAAAACCACCACCATCACCACGGTGAACACATAGACATGCCATAAGCAATCTGTACCTTGTGTGTGATCGGGACTGGACCAACTGACACCGGTCAGCATTACATCTAGAAGAACGAAACCATGTTAATCAGGTAGGGAAAGCAAAGAAACCGTCAAAGGAGCTGAAATAGATTGGATTTTCTGAGAGAATATGCCGGTGGGCGTTCCAAATATTCTGAGTCCAAAATAACCCTGCTGTTATGTGTAAAACACTAACACTTCATCTATTTATCCCGGCTGTTCGAGTCCTAGATTATTAGTTGTTCTTGAAATACTTTATGTAAACAAACAAATAAAGCTTTTTCAGTTAATGATACCAACACCTGAAAGGATCCACAACTTTCTGCTCAACTTTCTAAAGCAAAAGTCCACAAAGTTACCTCAGGATATTTAGATATCACATTCAAAAAGAACTTTCAAAATATTAATCAGGCCAGGCAAAGCTGACACGCGGTTTAATCCCATTTCAAACCCGGAAACCTGACACATCCCGTCAGACATTCACACCTACGGAAAATTAGATTTGTAGCAAAAAGAAAAGATGAAGCGAGGTAAAATAAAGCACCTTTCCCTTTCCAGCTAGAGCTGATGGCATGATAGTGCTATAAAACAAAAGGACACATTAATCAGCTAATGCGCAAATCAAAAAGATACTAATGAGAAAGTATGGTGTGACAGTACACTTAACTTCTGAACTGAGATTAGATGATAAAAGTACCAATGAGACTAGCTTTTGTGGGCTGACTCAGATGTTTTAGTTTATAGATCACCTATTTACATCTGTATTTCTCAAGGGCTTGAAAAAAAACAAAAGAAAAATTCTCAGTTTTAACTGTAAAGATCAAACATGCTGGACCAACGTCCAAGCCAACGTCCAAACAAGAGCTAGCATCCGTACGGAGATTCTCAACGATGTTGTTTTACCGCTAACGCCTCGTGCTGAAAATAGCAGGCAGCGGAACCAAAAGAGAAGGTCATCAATACCACGCCGTGCATCCTGGGAAGCATCGGAGCAGGCAGCTGATGGATGTAACCAATTTGAGTGTGACAAGACTTTTATTTACTTCTCAGACTGCACTGCCCTACATGCATGAGAGGAGGAGTGTGGGCCGAGCCCTGGGGCAGGGGTCCACCGCACACCCTGCTCTCTCAGTAAGCAGATCACCATGCAAGCCATGGGACATGCTCTAGAGACGTTTCCAGGCAAAAGGGGGGCAAGCCGGGGAGAGGGGCGGATTCTCAGCTAAATACGGGCCCGAGCATCTCATTCCTCATACGCCGGTGACTATTTAGCATTAGCATCTAATTTAGCACGCGGTCAAATCAAAATGATCAAGCAGGACTCAGAAAGGTGTGGAAAGGCTACCGACCAGCTAGCTCCTTCTCCTTACTCCTTCTTTTTTTCTCCATGCGTTTAAGGCGCTTCTCCTCGCGCCGCTTGGCTTCTTCGGCCTCCTGGTGCCGCCGGCACTTGTGAAAGTTCTCGACCACCACGCCGACGAACATGTTGAGCACGAAGAAAGCCACGATCAGCAGGAAGGAGATGAAATAGAGCAGCATCCACGGGTTGTAATTCATGACGGGCTAAAACACAGAAAAACATGGATTAATGTACAGAGTGCACTCTAATGTACACACACAATGGTGCTTGAGCTAATATAATACATTATAATAATTTTTAATATTTACTAAATATATAATATAACATAATATAATATAAAATAATAAAAAGTAATTTAATATGTTCATTAATATTAATATTATTTTGTAGCAACAGATTTGGTTTATTTAATAAAAAGTTATAAATATATTTAATTTAATTTAAAAAAAAAAATTTGGGTCTGAGGTTAACAGCCATCATACACACACACACACACACACACATTTTTTTGAGCAATTAATAATTGTTTTATTATTATTTTTAGCAAAAGATGTTTATAAGAACAAGGACAAAACTGCATGTCTTTTAAATTTATCTAAAAACATTATGATATAATATAATATAATATAATATAATATAATATAATATAATATAATATTGTTTTATTATTATTATTTTTTTTTTAGCAAAAATTGTTTAGAAGAGCAAGGAAAAACTACATGCCTTATATATTTATCTTACATAATATAATATAATAATACAATAATAATGGTTTACTTATAATTTTATTTGTAGCAACAGATTTGATTTATTTAATACACTTTGTATTAAATAAATCAAATCTGTTGTTACAAAAAAATATTTAGAATTTAATTTAAACAATTTAATTAAGTTCTTTAACTTAATTAATTTATTTATACAAACCAACCTACAGTATACCAGCCATTATATATATTAAAAAAAAATAATTAATAATTGTTTTATTATTATTTTTAGCAAAAGGTTATAAAAATGTATAAATGCAAGAAAAAGTCTACATATCTTATATTTATCAAATATAATATAATATAATAATATTGTTTCATCATTACTTTTTTTTAATCAAAAGATGTTTACAAGAGCAAGGAAAAAAACTACATGGCTTATATATTTATCTAATAAATTATAGTATAATATAATAAAGTTTTATATATTTATTTAATAAATTATAATATAATGTTACATAATAATTAAAAAAAATATTTTAATTGTAATTTTATTTGTAGCAACAGATTTAATTTTTTAAAATACAAGTTAAAAATTACAATTTCATAAAAAAAAAAAGTTCTTTATAAAACCCATTATATCAGTCCCCAGGAGTAGGTTACAGCCATGTTCAAGACGGTGATGATGGGGAATTGTGATTTCAATAACATTTCAGTTCAAAGGTCTGTCCTGCTGGGGACCTGAAAGATGCCTGCCTCTAGGCTAAATTAAGCATCCTGTGTGCATTGGTGAGGCACAGGCCACACAGCATGAATCTGAAGAAGAGCTATCTGTTCCAATGCAAACACATAAATGCCTTGGCTAAGACAAGACGGGCTCTTTTCAAATAGAGCAGAACAATTTCAGGAGCCTTCAGCCAGACATGAGGCCCTGAGACTTCCTTTTCAGGTAAAAAATTCTGAATTATTCAAAAATTCAAACTGTATAAAAAAAACAGACATTTGGAGGAAGAGTGTAAAATAAGCCACTTCAAAGAGATCTGTTGAATGGACAGTAAGAAGCTTTACAGAAGAACTGATGAATGGAAAAGCAGTTCTTTGAAGCCAGGACAGGAATGCTGACCAATGATTTTTCAGCTCTGATTCAGTTCATAGAGTTTGTCCAATCAGAGTTTGCGGTTATCAAAAAATGCGAATGACTGGGACGAATTCTGTCCCACAGTTGACAGTGACCCACTTAAACAGTTTCAGATCTGAAAAGGTGAATCCACAAACATAAAAATCTGTATTAAAATTATTACAGTAAAATGTTATGCAGTTATGCAGCAATACCTGCTGATCGACACCAACAGCATCCAGTCCGTCGTACATTATGTCCACCCAGCCGTCTTTGGAAGCCAGAACAAAAAGGGACATGAGGGCCTGAGGGAAGCGAGAGATGATAAAAAAGGTTAAAAGAAATCATTGACTTCAGCAGCTCAGTTTGACTTGGCTGAAAATGGGATGACACCATAACGGATTCTTTTCAAATCGGAAGTGGCATTACCAGTCGCTTGCAGGTACGTCTAAAAGAGCATCTTGAGACAGAGTGAATGTTTATGTAACCACTGCCAAGTTAAACGCTTACCTGCCCAAGGTTATCAAAGTTGTACTTGTGCCTGATCCATTTGTAGTTAGCCTGGAGGCAATCAGACTTGTTGGTGATGTTCCTCGTATCCTCCCCATGGCACACAAAGAACTTTCCTTTGAAGAGCTGTGAGGAAAAAGCAATTTTATCAGCTCATAACCAACCTTCCTCTTCTCTACGAGCGATTTTATGGAACAACGCACATAAAATGTCTCAACTACTACCACAGCAGGGGCGTCTCCTCTGAGAAGGCAAGGGAGGCAGTGCCTTCTCAAAATATTGGATGAGAAAAAAAAACTAATAGTACAAAACGACAGTATAACAAATATAATACGTATAAATCAGTAGATTTTCTAAAGAAACATCATCCAACAGCGACACCAGAGGCTACAGCAGGAGTCTGTGTTTCTCTCATCTCCCCTGAGCTCATTGAGTTTTAACAGACTCCCTAAACCGTGCAGTGAGTTTGGTGGGGGGGATAATTAAGAACAAATGGGGGAAAGTCACATGAGAGGAGGCGACGCCTCCATCGCAATATGATTGGATATGACTGGTTATGTTTGGCTGTGATTGGTTCATGGATAAATCCTGCCTCTTGTATTCATACGCATACTGTGTTCGCAAATCACTCTGAATGAACAATGTGATGGTGTTAATGGGAAGACTAATTTTAAAAAAGTAAACAACTCACACACTTACATATAACCACTTTGTTACATCAAAATAAGACTTAAAATGGCATAAAAACATCATCAGTGGGAGTTTTTGGTGAGTAATTAGCTTGGTGAAATTTAAAGTAAATCTCTGTGTCTGTGACCAATATTTATCGAGCTTTGATGAATAATGATGAAAAATTAAAAAAAAAAAAATAGTTAAAAGTTAACTATTTCAAAGAATAGCTATATAGCTATAAGTTCACAAATAAAATATATTGTTTAAACTTATACTGCCTTGAGTTATTATTTTGAAATAAATGTAAAATGCTTAAAAACACAAACTTGAAGAGTTTCATACTTGGCTTTAATAAATAGAATATTAATTACATATGTCTATATTACCAGGACTGCACATTAAATAAATGTATTTATTAATTAGAAGCCAAAAATACATTGTGTGGGTCAAACTGATCAATTTTTCTTTGCCAAAAATCATTAAGATATTAAGATATTTTGTCAATTTCCTACTGTAAATATAACGTAATTTTTGATTAGTAATTCATTGCATGCATTGCTAAGAACTTCATTTGGACAAGTGTAAAGGTGATTTTCTCAATATTTGGATTTCTTGCACACTCAGATTCCAGATTTTCAAATAGTTGTATCTCAGCCAAATATTGTCCTATCCTAACAAATCATACATCAATGAGATGCTTTTCATCTCTTATTCAGATGTTGTATAATTCTCAATTTCAAAAAAATTGTGGTACATCTCCACATATATGTTACAACTTCATACAAGATGGTTATGCCCCCATTATTGAAAGTCCAGTATGGCTGTTTAGTGAAAACCATACAAGGACAAAGTCAATGTTACACATGACACATCGTACAGGCACAAACAGCACAGGCATCTTTTTCCTGGAAGAATGGAAGATAAATTACATCGGCGTCCCCCTACGGACTTATGTAAATTGTGGAAGTATGGAAAACAGAACATTTTAATCATAGTCAAATTATTCAGCTGTGGGCAGGAAGAGTATGTTTCAAATTTACAGAAATGACAGAAAATTATGTATTCGTTCTGTGCACCACCTCTTTCACTCTCACAAAAAGTCTTAAAGGCAATCTTGTGGATTAAACACACAGAGCCGTCAAATGTTATGTTAGTTTATATATGATGGTTTCTTAGAAGGAATTACTACAATTAATCCCTAAAGTTAAGACTGGCTTTTACTTTAATAGTCTGATCCAAGCAAGAAATATTACATCCACTATATAACGTCCCTATATACTGAAAAAAATTTAACTAAAGCTGGTTTAAGATGGCCTGCTATGCTGACCAAGCTGAAGAGTGCTCAAAATCTTTCTGAAACTATCTAAGAGAAGCCAATTTACAATCAGAAAACCATTTCCAAACGAATTACGCTTGTGATTTTTGCAGGGTTACAGCTGTGTTGCACTTACCTGAACTCCTAAGATGCCAAAAATAATGAAGAAGGCACAGCAGATGACGACAATGTTCCCGATAGGCTTGAGTGATGACATCAGTGTCTCAACAACCAGCTTCAGTCCTGGAGCTCTGCTGATCACTCTGTAAATCAAACAAGAGAACAGATGTTGATCTAGCCTGGAGGTTCTCAGATGGTTTTTGCTTCAGGACCTTGATTTTCTTTTTAGAATTCAAGAGGCAATTCAACACAAAAACTATTATCTCAGGAAAAATGAACAAACATTTTACAAAAAAAAATTGTAGTGTTATCATGTTACATATATAGATACAGTTGCATGCAAAAGTGTGGGAACCTCTTGCAGAATCAGTGAAAATGTAAATAATCTGAACTAAATAAGAGAGATCATACAAAATGCATGTTATTTTTTATTTAGTACTGTCCTGAGTAAGATATTTTACATAAAATATGTTTACACACAGTCCACAAACTGAAATGATTAAAATAACCCCGTTCGAAAGTTTGGGAACTCTTGGTTCTTAATACTGTGTGTGGTTCCCTGGATGACCTATGACTGTTTTTTTTGTTTTGTGATGGTTGTTCATGAGTCCCTTGTTTGTTCTGAACAGTTAAACTGAGCACTGTCCTTCAGAAAAAAATCCTCCAGGTCCTGCAGATTCTTCAGTTTTCCAGCATCTTTTGCATATTTGAACCCTTTCCCGCAGTGACTGTATGATTTTGAGATCCATCTTTTCACACTGAGGACAATTGCGGGACTCAGACACAACCATTAAAAAAGGTTTAAACATTCACTGATGCTCCAGAAGGAAACATGACACATTAAGAGCCGGGGGGTGAAAACTTTTGAACAAGACGAAGATGTCCAAATTTGTCTTATTTTGTTGAAATAACTTTGTTTTTTCACATTTAGTACTGCCCTTCGGAAAACAACAGAAGATGCTTGCATGTTTTCCGGAAGACAAATTAAGAACAATTTATCTTGATCTTCAATTTCAAAAAGTTTTCAAGTTGTCAAAATTATTCACATTTCACAGATTCTCCAAGGGGTTTCTCCAAACTTTTGCATGCCACTGTATATAATATGATAATACTATAAAAATTATTTAATTTTGTAACTATAGCTACAGAATTTACATTTATAATAATAACAATAATAATAAATTGTTTTATTTATTAGTATATTTAGGGCTACACACAACATTAATGGCACAACTGTAACATAGACAGGCAGTGCTAATATTTATGAATACAGAGAGTTAAAGGGATAGTTCACCCAAAAACGAAAATTCTGTCATTAAATACTCACCCTCTTATCGTTCCAAACCTGTAAGACCTTCGTTCATCTTCAGAACACAAATTAAGACATTTTTGATGAAATCCAAGAGCTTTCTGACCCTGCATACACAGCAACACAGCTGACATGTTCAATGCCCAGAAAGGTAGTAAGAACATTGTCGCGGTACTGTTGTGAATGTGCATCGAAGACTGACACGAAAGAGAAGAAATTGCTGAATAAAGTCGTTATTTTCTTTTCTTTGAGCACAAAAAGCATCCTCGTAGCTTGAGAAAATTAAGGTTGAACCATGGATGTCACATGGACTATTTTAATGATACTCAGATTTCATCAAAAATATCTTAATTTATGTTCCGAAGATGAACGAAGGCCTTACGGGTTTGACATGAGGGTGAGCAATTACTAACAGAATCTTCATTTTTAGGTGAACTATCCCTTTAAATATCTTTTAAATTTCAAATGGCTTCATCACACAGCCCATAATTCACCTCACAAAATACACAGTGATCACCACAAACTGTTCATTCTCATTTAACGCCCATTTAACTTTGAACATTTGAGCAAAAAAGTGTAATTAGACACACTATCTTTGACAAAACAAAGTACATAAACGGCACTTCCTCCTTTCTTTAACAACCCAATAAGCCAGTTTATTTTACTATCCTAACTATGCACAATTACATGGTGAGCTGCATAGTTTTAATCTCAGAAAGGGACCTTAAAATCCTCTGTCCTTTCCTGGACAGAGTTTGAGAGTGGATAAATATTTCTCATGCTTTCACCGACCTGACATTAGTCAGCTTTCTCTGCTTTTTGCATTCCATCATCGCTGCAATCACTACCTTCTGTACGAATGTGCACGGCAATTACCAGCAAACATTTCATGCTCTAGCCATTATGCTAAGCAACTGCAATTCAATGCTGTAGGGAAACTTTCTGTGCTGCAAAGAAAGGAGACAGTTTTAATTAAACCGCCGGAATAAAGATGAAGCCTAATTATTAACGGCACGACATCCGGCACAAAACCGCACCTGTCAACCTCTGCGGAGGGTGGCACCAACAGTGACACAAAGACACCTGCTCACAAAGGCACACACAATAAGATATGTAATACAAATACACAGCTGTAACAACAATTCAGCTGCTTTAGAAGCCAGGGTGTGTTCTTTTGCTAAAAAAAAAAAACTAAAAGGGGACAGAAAGTATGTGTTTTTGTTCATCTTTAAAACACAAATTAAGACATTTTTGATGAAATCCGTAAACACAACTACCACATGCAAAGCTTATTGTTAAAATAGTCCATGTGACATCAGTAGTCATCAATCTTAATTGTATGAAGCTATGAGAATATTTCACGTGCGCAAAGAAAACTAAAATAACGACTTGATTCAATATTTATTTTCTGCTTAATGTTCACAAGAGCACCAGGTATCCAGGGTCAGAAAGTTCTCAGACTTCATCAAAAACATCTTAGTTTATGTTCCGAAGATGAATGAAAGTTCTTATGGGTTTGGAACGACTTGAAGTTGAGTAATTTTTCTTTCTGGGTGAACTGTCCCTTGAAAAACAATGAAGTCTAATCCATGTTTACAAAAACCAACAATTAAAAAGTAGCACAGACACATTCAAGATCAACTGTTTGTCTGTAAGAACAGTGCATTACATGTAAAATTATACTCTGAGGGAGCTGTAAAAGGCAACTGGTTTTAATCTACAGCATTGTTTGTGCTGAACTGATGTTAATGGGACACAATGAGGACCTAAAGCAGTAGGAGGGGATCCAGATGCATTGCAGAAACACTGTATATTGTTAGATGTTTATGATACTACACACACACAAGCACAAAAAAAGACTTCAAAAAATGTTTCTCCCTTCAGAATAAAGAATAAAAGGCACATTAGTCCTCATCTGGTGACAGTGATTTCTGGCTCCTCACCACAGACGTGAGCTAAAGCGGCAAAAACCTGATTTGATCCTCAGCTTTGATCTTCTTAAGAAGTGTGCTGTGATTGTATCAGTGTCTGAGGATGAAGAAAAGGCCATGTTTAAAGAGACCAATCAGGTTTAGTCAAAGTGACTGGCTGAGAAAGGAGTCTGCCAAAAGGGAGTGCAGATAACAGGCAGCGCTGTCTTTTGTTTGTCTGAATATCTGCGTGCATCTTTCACAAGCTCAAGCGTATTTATCAAAGCTCACTTGGGGGATTTCAGGTAATACCGTAAAATCAATTATGGAAATGTCAAACGATGAGAAGGATCAATATGTCTAGACCCCACGCTCTGACTGAAATTGAGACGGACAGTCTAGTGAATTGATATGACTTGTTCACTAACTCTAACTAAAACAATTTAAACTATTTTTTTTAGTTGAAATAAAGCTTGAGCTGAAGTATTAAATTAATTAAAATATGAATATTAGATAAAAATCCTGGCAACTAAAAATAAGTTTTAAGAACTAAAATGAAACATAAATAGAACACACAAAAACAAAAATTACGTAACAAAACTACTAAAATTTAAGGTAAAATTAAAGGGTCAAATAAAAAATATCAATTCATATTATAAAGGTATATAAATAATACTAATAATACTGGTCTCACACCATGAGATTCCAAACCCTGACCAATAGAGGGCGCTAGTGCCTGAAGTGTTGTGCCAGAAATGTTTTTCAGTACAGTAGACATTCCAGAACACACTGAAGTTATGTGCTTACACATATAAAGCGTAAATATGGGATTTCGTGCAATTTAATGTGCATTTATAAGGGCCATTCTACAAAACTGGTGCAAAGTGCTGTCCCGCAAACAAAAAACACATTTAGAAAGCATTTAAGTATTCAAATCTTAGATGTGTACTAAGATCCTTCTATTATCTATTATAACCCACAATAATATTTAAAATATCAGTAAGCTTAAGACATAAAATCATCATTTATTTGGCACTTTAAAATGGGAGGTGGCTGTCCCGAAAACCTAACCCCCAAATTCCAACTTCATCAAATGATAAATCATTTTTGCGTTTTATTCCATTCTTTTATTCCAGTTTTTAAAAATATCTTATTGATTTTGTACAAAAAAAGTGAAGTTAAACTGTGCTAGCTAACCATGTGCTGATTAGAACCTTTGAGCTAGGCTCAAAATTGTCACTACCGTAACAGTCGCAACCAAAACATTTGGTGAAGTTTCAGTAGTAACATCATTGTTTTTTTTGGGGGGTGTTATTCTATGAAATTTTCTTTTTATGTGTGTACAACTGTTCAGAACTGTGCTAGCTAACCATGTGCAGATCAGCATCTTCAAGCTAGGCTTAAAAGTATCTAAAATTGTGACTACCGTAACACTCATGAACGAAACATGTCATTATTGTTTTGGTAGTGATAAAAAGGAACACATTTAAATTCTTTATTTGAGGGAAATAAACAAAATTTTATTACACTCATGCAAATTTGTAGTATTTTAGTATGTTTTAGTAGCACTTTTAGCATGTGAGTTAAAATTCTGAGATTTGATGTGATCGCACCAAAACATTATTGTCACTACTCAAAATGTGCAGTCACGACCCACATGGGATGTTTTGTCAAAAGATAAAGTATACTGAATTATCAACTAAGATGTTAAGATATTCAAACTAATGAATCCATAACTTTGAAATCAGTATGATCCACTTAATGCCTTTTACAAGAAAAATTGGATTCAAAACCTCCAATTTTTACACTTTTTACACTTGAAATATTGTTAAAATTGTAATTGTTATTGATTTACCTCTAACATTTTTTTTAATAAAATATATTTACAAGGCAGATGTAAGCAAAATCTTAAGTCAATATAACCCTTCTTATTAAATTGTATATTAGGTCAATATAACCCTTCTTATTAAATAATTATAACTGTGTTTGACAAATTTGGGGAGAGGACAAATATTCCAAAACATTCTTAAAATGCAATATGAGTAATTAACTGCACAATTACTAGAGGTGTCTAAATTGGATATTAAACAATTTGCATACATACAAAATTTAATGCTGGGATGCTGGTTAGGTATGTTTTGATGCTGGTTTAAACTGGTCCTTTGCTTGTTTGTTATGTTGCTGGTCAAGGACCAGCATAAACCAGCAAAGGACCAGCATAAACCAGCTAAGGACCAGCATAAACCAGCAAAGGACCAGCTTAAACCAGCAAAGGACCAGCATAAACCAGCTAAGGACCAGCATAAACCAGCAAAGGACCAGCATAAACCAGCTAAGGACCAGCATAAACCAGCAAAGGACCAGCTGAAACCAGCATCAAAACATACCTACGAGCATATGCTGTTTTTTTAACCAGGGAAGAGACAAATTTTTTTCAAGATGTTTCCAACTCTGACTTTGCACCAGTTCTGTAGAATGGCCCATATACAATAATAAAAGAGAGCAGTAAGAGCAAACGAAAAGTGTTTGTAAAGTGGACATTTTAAAAAATATAATATGGTAACACCACAGTACTGAATGATTACCATAGTATGATAAAATATAATGGTACTATTATAAATACCATTATATTTTTTTGTCAGTGAGAAACCAGGGTGGTGGTCATAGTTTTATAATGTGATGTTGACGCGACTCGGGTTTGTATGCGCATGTTGTGTTTTTCACTGTGCTACTGTGTTTTGCAACCCTTCCAAAAAGCTGAATTTCCCATATTCATAGCTGCGATCCAGTCTTTGTGTTCTGAAAGGTTTTAATAAATAAATAAATTAAGAAGGGAACAATAACTACAGCACTGAAGGAGCCTCTTATTCCCAGAACACAGAGACACATTTTCATCCTGGCTGTAATTAAAGGATGCTGTAGTTGGGCTGGGAACCGTCAGTTTGGGGGATTCAAGCTGTGTGTCCCTGACACACACACACACACACACACACACTGAGGACATCCGTCAAAGGACAAAAAAAAAAATCTCAACTACAAAAAAGACGGGAGTAAAAACAACGGCATAAAAGCAGATGTAATGCAAATTCTCTCATTATTTACTCACTCTCATGTCGTTCCAAACCTGTATGACTTACTTTCTTCTGCAGACTAAAAAAGGAAATATTAAAGGGTTTGTTCACTCAAAAATTCAGTCATTACTTATTCATCCTGGTGTTGTTTTAACGCGCCCGTGAAGAAATAATGACTGAACTCCTAGCATCCTCACATAATCTAGTGAAATTATGACTTCACAATTACACAAGCAATTATCTAAAAACAATAAGACATGAGGGACATCTGCAGAGATGCTATGCAAATGAAATTAATCAGTTCCAGATGAAATCCGAAAGAGCCAATCTGTCCTTATCGTCTTTTGCTGCAATTCTTCGTCCTTGTAATTACAGCAAATAGACAATGTAGAAAAACTAACTTGTTTCAAGTCAAGCGTGGTTAGATTAGCTTAACAAATGCCTTAGAGTGGACAGGCACTGTGAAAGAAGCGGAACTGTAATTAGCGTGAGAATTAATGAGCACAAACAATAATAAAGCGATACATTATGTCAGGTTATTTGCATTGCGAAGAGGTCAAGCAGGAGACTGAATGGAGTGATATGAGTAGATGGATGCTGGCATCAGGTGTTTAAGAGAGGGTCTGTTCCTCTGGGGTTCAGGCGGACAGTAGAGGATGGATGGTTCTTTATGCGCTTTTGAGATTAATTTAGATCCGCAAGGGTGACGTGCGGCGCAACATACAGTGGAGGGGTTTAACCTGGGGGTCAAAGAGTTGATGAATTTACAGAGTGCGCACATCCCCTTTAACACAGCGCATAAATCATCCTGTCTAAAGACTGAAAGAGACACATCTCTGTAACGACGCCATTAATACTTGATAAGGAGCGCACAGACATTAACTGTCCATACAAACACCGATTTTCGGAGGAATTCATGGGTTTACAGTATCAAACCCTCTTAAAGGGAATTTTAATTCTGTTTTCATCTTATGCTCCTGTCATTCCAAATCTGTACGAAAAAATGAGATGTTCTGAAGAATGTTTACACTGCTTTTGTCTAAATAATGAAAATGGATGGGGCCTAGGGGCTGTCGAACTTCAAAAAGCGCCATAAAAGCATAAAACGTCTAAAAAATATATAAATGTAAAAAATCAAATAAATCTGTTCAATCAATTAATCAATAAATACTACTATTACTACTACTACTAATAATAACAGAAAAAAGTAATACAGCTTCCAAAAAAAATATTTAGCAGTTTTCAAGAAATTCTTTGCCATCACAACAATTATTTCCATTTTAAAATATATTAAAACAGAAAACTGTTGCTTTAATTTGCAATAATTCACAATATTATTTGACGTTTCCCCCACAAATACTAAAATAAAATAAAATAAAATAAAATTTGAAGATAAACCGAGACATTTCGATTAATATTTACGCTGCTCCAAAAAAAATTACAAATTAAAAAATAATAATAAAATAAGTAATAATAATAATAATAAAGAAAGAAAGAAAGAAATCAAATAATGATGTTCTTTTGAACTTTATATGAATTAACCAATTAAAGAATAAATAAATCAATTAATTAATAAATGAATAATAAAAATAATAATAATAATAATAAATACATGTAAAAAAAAAGTAATACAGTTTCCAAAAAATATTCAGCAGTTTTTAACACAATAAGAAATTATTTGCCATTACAGGAATTAATTTTATTTTGAAATATATTAAAATAGAAAACTGTTGCTTTAAATTGTAATAATATGTTACTATTTTTTTTTTTTTTTATTTTCCCACAAATAATAAAATAAAATAAAATAAAATAAAATAAAATAAAATAAAATAAAATAAAATAAAATAAAATAAAATAAAATAAAAGAGACATTTTGACGAAGGTTTATGCTGCTCTTGTCCATATAATGAAAAATGGACAGGGACTAGGAGCTGTCAAACTTCAAAAAGTGCTATAAAGGCATAAAAAGTCTAAAAAAAAAAAAAAATCAAATAATACTGTTCTTTTGAACTTTCTATTCATCAAAGAATGAATAAATAAATAAATAAATAAAGTGAAAGAGGTAATACGGTTTCCAAAAAAATATTCAGCCGTTTTCAACATAAGAAATTCTTTGAATAAGAATAATTCCATTTTAAAATATTTAATTTAAATTATTGAAATAATTGAATTAAATTGCAATAATACTTCACTAAATTATTAGACTTTTTTCCACAAATATTGAAAAATAATATTACGTAAAATAAAAATTGAATGGTAGTGTATTTAAATTATTAAAAGTCAGATTATATATCTAAATTTTAGTTAAAATATATGTGTGAATAAATTGGAATATTAATAATAACAATTATTTACATTATTGTAAAAATAAAATAAATAAAATGTATTTAAAGATTAAAAAACAGTTTGGACTATTTGCTAAAAGAAAAGAAGAAAGTGAAGTCATACCAGATTGGAAATACATGAGGGTGAGTAGACAATAGCAGAATTTTTCATTTTTTGCGTGAACTGTCTCTTTAAGCTGACTGCACAGAGTGGTCCATATACACATGTGGTCTGGATTACCCACCCCTCCCCGAATTCACTTTTGCCGGAGTAGCCGAGCACACGCTGTGGAGACTTTTTACAGCTGTCTTTGTCTTTCTTTTGATTTCAACTTGGACTTCACACAGAGGTGCATTAATATAAAGTCTGTCGAGGGAAGGATCAAGAAGTAAAACTTTCAAAAGGTGTTCGGCAGTGCAGAGGCAGACACACACAGTAAAGTTCTCTGAAGCAGAGCGGTTCTGGCAGTGGAAGAAACTCTGTGTGAGAATCTTTAAAACGTTCACGCAGAGGAGCTTGAGGTGAAAACACAGACCGCTTCATGTTTAATTTACAGGGCGTTTTTTCCTCTCTGGGTGCTCTACATTTTCTGACAGTCAGCTCAAGCAACTGTCATTAGTTATAATGGGACCTTATCACACAGACTGTTTAAAGGTTAATTCAGCTTATGTAACGATGCCACCAGTGGATAAAATTCAGTGCTTCATCAGAATAAAATCATAAAAAGGAATTTGAGATTTGTTCCACATACTATTCATTATCTATAAGGGTATACTTGGATCTCCATGCACTATTTAGTAGCAGTGGAGTAATAGTGATGCTCAGGGCTAGTGACATGAATCATATATTAGCTGTTTTAGCAAACCGGTGAAGGATGCCGTAAAAGATTTGCTGGAAGACTTATTCGTCATATCAAAATACCTCATCCCCATTTGGCACGATATAGTTCAGCAAACAAGCATGCTTTATCAGCACAAATTAAAATACTCATAAAGACTAGAAAATCATGCATTCAGGAAAAAGTAAGTATGTGCATGGATAATCCACACCAGAGGTCAATAATTAGCAGACCAGGCGCTGGGGATCCAAAGCCAAGATTGGTTCCACCCGGGCTGCTAATAATTTCTCATTGAATTAATGCAATTATGGCATTTTTCCTCTGAAACTTTTTCTCTAGTGTGCAGGTACAAAAGTATATAACATACAGCTGAAGTCAAATGTTTACATAAACCTTGCAGAATCTGCAAAATGCTAATTATTTTACCATCATATTTATTACTGACGTGAATAAGCTATTTCACACAAAAGACATTTACATTTAGTCCACAAGAGAAAAAATTAGTTCAAAAGTTCACATACACTTGATTCTTAATACCGTGTTGCTATTTTAACGATCCACAGCTGTGATTTTTTTTGTTTCGTGATAGTTGTTCATGAGTGCCTTGTTTGTCCTGAACAGTTAAACTGCCCGCTGATCTTCAGAAAAATCCTTTAGGTCCCACAAATTCTGTGGTTTTTCTGCATTTTTGTGTATTTGAGCCCTTTCCAACAATGGCTGTATGATTTTGAGATCCATATTTTCACACTGAGGACAACTGAGGGACTTATACGCAACTATTGCAGAAGGTTCAAACGCTCACTGATGCTTCAGAAGGAAAAACGATGCATTAAGAGCTGGGGGGTGAAAACTTTTGAACAGAATGAAGATGTGTACATTTTTCTTATTTTGCCTAAATATCATATTTTTGTAATTATTTAGTACTGCCCTTCAGAAGCTACAGAAGATACTTACATGTTTCTCAAACGACAAAATAAGTGAAATTTACCCTGATCTTCAAATTCATAAAGTTTTCAACCTGGGACCTGAAGGATTTTTCTGAGGAACAGCGGACTGTTTAATTGTTCAGGACAAACAAGGCACTCATGAACAACTAAAAAATACTATATGTAAATGTCTTTTATGTGAAATATGTTATTCAGGTCAGCACTAAATAAAAAAAATAACATGCATTTTGTATGATCCCTCTTATTTTGGTAAATAATTAATATTTTGCAGATTCTGCAAGGCATATGTAAACTTTTGACTTTAATTGTATACTTTTACACAAATGTGTAAAAACTTTTTTTCCTCTTTAGTAGTTCACAGGTGCAAATGTATGTAATTTATAGTAATGCAGTATCAATATTAATGATAAATATACATAAACAACAAAAAAATTTCTTTAGTCAAAAATAAATGGGAAAAAATTTGAGGAAAACATTCCAGGATTTTTCTCCATGTAATGAACTTTAATGGAGATCAACAGGTTGAAGGTCTAAATAGCAATTTCAGTGCAGCTTTAAAGAGCTCTACAGGATTCCAGCTGAGGAATAAGGGTCTCACGTAGCAAAACAAGTCATTTTCTAAAAACAAAAAAAATGTATATACTTTTTAACTACAAATGCTCGTCTACACTATGCTGCACTAGCTTGACTTCATACATTATGTAAATCACGTTGGAAAGGGCATGTGTGGTTAGTTCTTAGTCTGTGTATTTCAGTTTAAAAAGGTAGGGTAGAGCAAGAAACTCCATCTCATTTTCTCCTCCAACCTCAAAATCGTCAGACGTTGTTTTACCTTTTGTAAAGGGCGTTTGCCTTTTTTTGCACGTTCACTTTGTAAACACTGGGTCGGTACTTCCAACACCTTTCAATGTGAGTCGTGGATGCAGAGCTAGTGCAAGATGAGCATTTGTGGTTAAAAAGTGTATAAATTGTTATTTTTTTTAGAAAATGGCCAATTGTTTTGCTAAATAAGACCCTTATTCCTTGGCTGGGATCGTGTAGAGCTCTTTAAAGCTGCACTGAAACTGCAATCTGGACCTTCAACTCATTGATCTCAACTGAAGTCCACTGTATGGAGAACAATCCTGGAAAGTTTTCCTCAAAAACCTTATTTTCTTTTTGACTGAAAAAGAAAGACATGAACATCTTGGATGACACAGGGTTCTTTCCTGTTTCTTTTCAGAAATGTTGACGGCACATTAACATTGCACCAACACAGCTGAAAGGTAAGTAAAAACAAAACTACCGATGCATTTTTAATATGAGTCTCTTGGTAGTTTAAGGAACTTGCAGAAGTTGACCCTAAATTGAGGAGTGCTTGAAAAGGGAGAAGGGAGCGACTGGGGGTGAAAGACCAGTGTAAGCATTTTGTGGGGAAATTGGGCAGGAAAGATGAATATTTGATTTTTATTTTCTGCTTGAATATGTCATAAATATTTAAGAGCAGGGAAGGCCTCCAGAAGTTCCCTCTGCAGGAGGAAAGGTGCGCAGCGCACACACATACGCACACAAATCCGCATACATATGCATGAACACAAACACAGCTACATACTGCTTCAATTAGGAGCTAATTGATGCTTCTGTGAGGAAGAGGCTAATTGTGGGACTTCAGTCTTTACATTAATTACGCTTCTTGTAAGAAAGTGGATGCTGATTTAAGATGTGCAAATCTAGCACTCTGACCCGAAGTACATGCAAGTGTTTATGTATGCCTACAGCATTGCATTAAATCTTTGATGTAATCGTAACTATTATTTAGCCTAATGACTAAACGCAGTGCTGACTGGATGCTTGAACAGTTGTGTTGTGATCAGCGTACCTGAGCGGCCGCAGGGTCCTCAGTAAACGTAGCACCCGAAGCATTCCCAGGATCTTAGTGCCGCTGTTGGAGATCATGGATACCAGGATGTCAATAACGGAGATCATCACCAGCATGCCATCCAGAATGTTCCAGCTGCTCTTCAGGTAGGTCTTCTCACCGAGACACCAGCCCAAAGCAACCACCTTCACAACAACAGATATGATTTTAAAGCAGAAATGTTGGATACAGTTTCACTTAAAGTTAAATTGTGTACAGTTTCATGATAAAACATTGTATTCTATCTGTAGTTTGATCAGGGGTGCGTTTCCCAAAAGCTTCGTTAGCTAACTATAGTTGCAAGTTCCATTGAATTGTATTGATAACAACAGAACTTGTGACCATAGTTGATTTTGGAAAACGCACACCTGTTTAGCTGAATAGAAGACAGACAGATTGAACCATAATAGTCAAAGATAAAAACTTTTGCAAAAATAAAATACTTCAACTTTGTAGTAATAGTTCATCCAAAAATGGATATTTGGTGAAGATTTACTTAACCTCAGGCCATCTAAGGTTTGGAGAAATTTAGCATTACATCACTTGCTCACCAACGGATCCTCTGCAGTGAATGGGTGCCGTCAGAATTAGAGTCCAAACAGCTGATAAAAACAGAACAATAATCTGCGAATAACCTCCAGTGCATGTTTGTAAGAAACACTTAACTCTAAACCATTGCTTCTAGCCAAAATACAAATCCATGATCCATAATAAATAACTGTTTTTACTTGTAAACTGTGCTTGATTTATCTCCTGATTCAGGTGAAATGACTTTTTTCACTGGAGAAAGCAATATTATGGATAGAGGATGGAAGTTAAAAACTTCTTGATGGATTTCTTTCTCAAAAAACACGCAGATTTTTACTTTAGAAGACATTAATTGATGGACTGGAGTCATTTGGATAACTGGATTACTGTGAGGATTTTATCAGCTGTGGATGGCTTTCTGACGGCACCCATTTGCTGCAGAGGATCCATTGGCGAGCAAGTGATGTAATGCCTCCAAATCTAAGCTGATGAAGAAACAAACTTATCTCCATCTTGGATGACCTGAGGGTGAGTAAATTTTCAGCAAATTTTCATTTTTGGGTGAACTATCGCTTTAAGGAAAGGCAATACTTCATTATATCTGTAAAGTATTTTCTGTATCCATCACAATTCTGAACTTTGTTTACTGTAGCTTTTATTTCAAATTAGATTTTTAAAAATATGCACCTTGCTATAAACAAAAATCTTTCTGTTAGAAAAACTAGGCACATGACAGGAAACGTGAGAAAACATGATGTGTTTGAAATCTGAATTTGGGAAGAAACACACTTTTCTTATTCCCTTGAGGTCTCTGTCACACTAGCGTGGCATTTCTGAGAACGTATCAGGTTAGACTGGCATACAGCTGGCATATAAAAGGGCTCAGAGGGGGGAAAAAAGCTGAGATAAACAAACGAGGAGTGAGAATCATCTGACTAAAAAGTGCTAAGCATGAATGCGCAGCTCCTAATGATGTTGCCAGTGAATATATCAAACCACAATGTGATCAGACCTCAAAGTGAACAAAGGCATGTCAGGCAACAAAAGCCAGGAGTTTCAACAGCCCTGTCATCGTCATCCGACCCGGAAAGTTTTCGTCAGACGCCGTTAATTAACCTCCAGTGAGTACGATTATTCTGCGCCATGATTTTCATTTGAAATCTCTTGGGTGGGCGTGACCTGGCATAAAGCAGGGCCCCAGAATAGAAACCCTAGACCTTTGTGACTGACACCTATGAACTTTTCTGTCTTCTCCAGAGAGGCCTCAGCATGTTCTTCCATTTCAACGATAGTCATTTGAATATCTGGCAGACAATCCACCCCTACTTAGTATTAACTGCTGCGGTGAAGAGTGGAAAAGAGAGCGCAAGACTTGCTTAATAGACTCTTCGTGTCAGTGGGCTCTCTTTAGGACCTGCATTTGTTCAAATGTTTAATTCAGCTGACTGGCGGCAGTCGAACATGTCAAAGCAAGATTTTAATATTTTGCTGCTGGAGTCTTTGTTTAGACTCTGTAATTGTCAAAGGAAAGCAGTGCCTTAAAGGGATCGTTCATCCAAAAATTAAAATTTTCTCATTATTTATTCACCCTCACGTTGTTCCAAACCTGCACAACCTACTTTCTTCTATAAAACACAAAAGGAGAATTGTTACAATGTATGAAACTGACTCAAAGGCATCATAAATGTATATGTAATTCAAGTCTTCTGAAGCCTTCTTTCCTTGAGCTATTTACCACTACAAACAGATTATTGATTTCTATTTAAATAAATGCTGCTTTAGAAATTTCTATTAATCAAAAAATCCTGGAAAAAAGCTGCAGAACTGTTTTCAACATTTATAGGAAATGTTTTCAATTTTATTCATGTTACATAGTCCAATATAGGTAACTTTAAAATTTTAAATCGCCATATCTCACAGCAAGTGTCATGCAGAACACTTCTATAATTTTATAAATAATGGTATTTCTGGGTCACAGCATGTAGTTTTAAGAGTTTTTTGGACGATAATGTAATTGTTTAGGCTTCAAATATGTGGTTTGTTAATAAAAGATTACGTCTATTTGAAAATTTGCTTCGAAGTTTTAGAAATGTGAGCTCCATGGTGTCAGTGGCCGTTTAGCTCTCATGAACCTGCCGAGAGCAGCCTTACCTCGGTCAGTTCTTCTGGAATTTGCCGCTGGCTCTGATGCCTCTATAGTGGTTAAACATGAGATATAATCATTTTCGGCAAATCTAACGGGTCTTATTAATCTATTATTTGTTTCAGAGCAAATAGTTTTGGCTGAGGGCAAAATCTCATCACGTTATATTTTATGTAATTTTAATGCTGTATATCAGAGCGCTGCCTTTGTACTTTTGACTGAATTGCCTAACAACTTTTATGATGCCTGTTGTTGTTAATTAAATATTATTATTCAATAAATAATATTTCATATGATAGTAGTAATTGTATTTAGTTTTGGGAAACAGTGTGCGTGTTTGTGAAAGTGATTTTAGTTAACGTTATTCTGCCATTTGATGGTGATGAGACTTTTATGAGTGAGTCAGCAGTAAAGACTTTTATACTGAAAGTGACTGAAACAGGGCTGTAAACAAGGAAGTAATTATTTTAAAAACTTTTCTTCATATACTTTTTTTTTTATGAACGAATCACTTGTGAACTGGATCAAGTGATTCAATGATAATATATGAATCCACAGAATTATTTGTTTTACCTTTACATAATTTTTTAAGCTTAAAAGCATATCATTGCATAAAAAAATAGTGACAATCACAGCCTTGAAAATGTCTCCTTTTGTGTTCTACAAAAAAAGAAAGCTTTAGAACAACATGAAGGTGAATAAATTCTGACATTAATTTCATTGTTGGCTGAACTGTCTTTTTCGAATGTTTCACCAGACTCCATTAGCCATGCTGATCTAAGAGAGATCGGCACTATAAAAAAGCCACAGGGAACTGAAGTTAGTCTGCTTTTGGCTGGTATTCTGGCCCAGGCAGTGTGTTAGTTTACCCTCTGTCAGAGAAGACGCCACACTGAGACAAATGCCAACCCCGTCACCTACCTTTATTGTCATTTCAGTCACAAAGATGGCAGTAAATATGTAGTTGGACAACGTCAGGAAGATGCGTTCCTGCGGAGAGAACCAGACAAGCAGGGAAAGTGACGGGTGAGTCAGTGCTGGATCAGAGAAGATTCATATATGTGTGTGTGTGTGTGGCATAACACATTAGAGGTGCCTCCTGTGAAGGCATCTATTGGACTAAGAATCTGCCCACGCTTTGAGTACCCCACGGGCATTAACATCACATACTCACACGCACACCGCATGCGATAAATTTTATCCAGCATCCTCACTGGATACTACTAGATAACACAGTAGGTAACAAATGGATAAGTAACAGCTTCATGACAGTAACCATCTCTGAAGTACAAATAAGTAAATCAAGTATAAAATAAAAGATAAAAGAAATATCAATTGTTAAAGAAGTCATATCATACACTCCCAGTCAAATGTTTTTGACTGGGAGTGCTCTCTTTGTGCATTTAAAAATTAGTACTTGTGTTTTCTTTATCTGGCAGCGTTTTTTCACACAGCATTGCTTTAGAATATTATTATGTAACCTCTGGAAACACTTTTACTGTCCCAGCATAGATTTTTTTATGAAATGACAAAGCGGTGCAATTTTTTTCTATTTTATTTATTTATTCATAGTTTTCAGTTTATTTTGTTGTAATTCTCATTTTTAAATAGTGTCTAAATAGGATTTTAGTTATTTTATTATATCAAGTTAAACTATACAAAAAAAAGATAAAAATTATAAATAATCTTTATATTTTATTTTTTATGGTTTTTGTTTTACAAATATAATAACCCTGGGTCAAAACACAAATTGACCCACACTGCACAAGGTTTTTATCATTCTTTTTTTCAGTGACTAAACAGACAATATGTCATCCCTAGCCAAAATTTGATTTTGATTGAATTTTAATATAATGTTTGTTTGTTTCCATTTACAGTTAAAGTAAACAGAGACATAAGATTACATCCGCAAACATTAAACTGTTACAAAACATCGTAAAATGACACTGCAAACACGAAGACCTCCTGTTCCTCTCGCCCTCCGTCCGTGCCACACGGCCTTCCCACGCAGCAGGTGCTGTCCTCTCCACCTCTCTGCTCTGACCTGAGCCAGGACTGTTTGTTCCTTTTTCTATAACAGACTGTAACACTGTCAACAGACTCCATCCTAAAAAGAACATAAATTCTAGAGACTCCTGGTGTAAGGAATATGACTTGCCGATGCCAACGCCACAGGTGCATTCAAATGCTGATTAATAGCTCCTACGTATAAACAGCTTGGCATATTTTTGTTCATCTGTCCATCTGAAAATATACAATGTGCATAAATTGGTAAACGGAGGTAAAATGGATCTAAACAATAAAGTCTGGGGTTTTATTATGACGTCATACTGCTCAGGACCTGCTCACGAGCAATTATGGACTGCCCCATATTAGCATATTTCCGCACTCAGCCAGCTGACGCTGTCCGCCATTTTTCTTCGCGCTCAAGCAGCTGTAGTGACAACGTCTCATAAACAATGCTGGTGTTTTGTAGTTGGATGTAAAAGTAAACTTCTTAATTTCAGGAGTCTTAATTTTCTCCTGACATCAGAGCCACTGAGGACACAGTGGATTAGTTTTGTTTTTGATGGAAATGCGCTGCCAAATACACAAAAAATGGAAGAGAGGGGCGGGGTGAGCAGAGCTCATTATCATTTAAAGAGACATGCACCAAAATAGGTTGCATAAAACAGAGCTGTTTTCAACAAGGTAAAAAGGGTGTTGCTTTACACGACCATTTTTAACCAAAGTATGTTGCACACATTTCATAAAGACCCTAAAGAACTAAAAGGAATACAAAATAGCAGTGTACAAAGTATAACGATGTAGAACCAAACCAAATCAAATTGTAACTGACCACTGCACTGCAATACAAACCAGTCAGTCAACAATTTGAACCCTTAAAGTGTTTAAATATGCCTTGGTCCCATTCTCCCTCTACTTTTCTGTCTACACTGCACCGTACTAAACGATGCAAACAAAAAGAAAATACATTAAACAAATACAATGCAGTTTGCATTAGGGGTGACAGAAAAGATTAATATCTACTGTGTAATCTGTGCTGCATGCTCTGTCTATGTCAGGCATGCATGGATCGTGAAAGTCTAATGAATAACAATATGGGCTGCCTACACAAAGGTTATTAGTTTGGTCTCAGTTAGGGGTGACCCAGTTAACTGAAGGTCTCACCATGGTGCCTTTGAGCAAGGCATCGATTGCTGAATGACTTCATCTATAACTTGACGTTATTACTGCGATTTGTGATTGTTTTGGCCTTTTATGGAAAAGTAGGAGCAGAATTAGAATCCATATACAAATCAGCCCTCAGCTCTGCCACAAGCTGTTTCATTTAAGTCAACAGGTATTGAATATTCATTCAACCCTGCAAATAACCCTTGGTGTTTAAGCTCAGCTTTTTGCAAAGAATTCTGGATGCAATGGGATGAGAAGTTGATTTGTATTTTAAACAAGTGGTGTGGAAGCAAAATAAGCAACGGAGACCTCCACGGCGGAATGTGGAGAACTAGTCTCTCTAGATTGTTTGTCCTTCTCCTACTGTGTCTGAGCAGCAGGGCCCAGGGGCCATCTTTCCCATGACCCCCCGCTAATGCATGTTTCAGTGGGTCGTGGCATCATGTTCTAAAACTCCTGTTCTCTCTGAGAAAGCCTTCTACTGACATCATCACTGCGGTTTGTATTGTTTCTGAAAACAGACTGACGTCTTTGCCATTCCATTTTGCTCGGAGGCTTGTTTTCATTCATTGTCGAGTGAACCGTGTGTCTATGTGGGGGTCAGAATTCATGAATGAGGAAGAGCATGTCTGAGAAGCAGAGTGTTTGGTCTCTGAAGGAGAAGGGTCAGACAAACCCTGTCCTTCACTCTCATTCTTTTAAAGGTTACTGAATGTCTGAGGCAGCACACACACACATAACAGTATCATCTAGCCTGGCAGAAGACCAAACAGAGACAAACTAAATAATGATAAAAAAGATGTGTGCACAAAAAAAATAAATCACTCTAGAAAATTCAAGTTAAAACTACCATAAAATCAAAAACACATTTACTAAACACACACACCAGCAGGTAAAGTTACAGTGGGAGTCCATATCTCTCTCGCCTTTTCTGAGATCACTGAGTTTTAACAGATACCCTAAAGTATGCGGTGGGTTTGGTGGGGGGTAACAGAATGAATGGGGAAAGACACGAGAGGAGGCAATGCCTCCATCGCGATATGATTGGATATGACTTGTTATGTTCAGCTGTGGTTCATGCGATTAGTCCCACGTCTTGCGTTCATGCCCATTCCGTGTTTGAGTCAGTCTGAATGAACAAAATAATGGCGTTAGTTGGAAGACTAATTTAATAAAACAAGTTAACAACTCACTCACTTAGATATAACCACTTTGTTACAACAAAATAAGACTTAAAATAGCCTGAAAATATGATCTGTGGTAGTTTCTAGTGAATAATCAGCTTGGTCAAAGTTAAAGTAAATCCCTGTGCCTGTGACCAATATTTACCAAGCTTTGATGGCTGATTTAAATTCCAAAATAGTTAAAAGTTAACTATTAAAAAGAATGATGGAGCTAAATAGCGTTACACTGTTTCAGTAACAAACCTTTGTAACACATGACTATTAATTATTGATTTTTCCTGAGTAACTTCAGTATTGGAGAGGAAGGCTGTGCTGCTCTGATTTCAGCTCTGAGATCAAACCCCTCACTTTTGAGAGAACTGAATCTGAACTGCAATAACCAGGAGACTCAGGAGTGAAGCTGCTCTACTGGAGGATCAAAACTTTCAACTAGAGAAACTACAGTGAGTGTCGTCACATCTCAGTAACTATAGGTTTTGAGTAAAAAGTTAAATTAAACAAGTGTAACAGTGGTTTTGTTTGTTGCCCTCTCACCCTCAGTTTAAATCTTTTTTTAATATATATCTAATAAATAAATAGGCATCTTATTAACTGACACATTTTGGTGGAGCCTTTTCACAAAACCAGCACTTTAGTGTTTTTTAGGCAGTGGTTTAGTGAGCATAAGTTCACAAATAAAATTTTAGAGTTTTTATTTTAGAACAAATGTAAAATTCTTAAAAACACTAACCTGATAAGATTCATACTTGGCTTTAATAACTAGAATATTGATTACACTGTTAATGTAACAATATAAAGTAGATTTTTTCCTTCTTTTTCTGATAGTGTAAGTAATATTTATTTAAACAAGAAAATGTGACTGACATGAATTTACATTTGATTAAAAAAAATTATAATAATAAACATTTTACTCAACATTGCTGTTGTTTAAAACTGTAAAGCTGCTGTGTTTGAGTCTGTCCACTGGTTCACTAAATAAGCAAAATGATTCATTAACGAATTAGTGTAAATCAAAAGCAATCAGTAGTAAGTAATTGGGGAATCCACTTCTGAATATAAATGCATTTGTCACTCTCAATGTGGTGTATACGTGACCAGAGATAGAAAGAGAGGCAGAGAGTAATCAAAAGCTGCTAAAACTCCCCTTGGTATTTTCATCATCCGTTTCCCATTACTTTGGGCACTGAAAAGACATGCTCAGGCCTTGTCTTCAGAGGGGGACTCAGGTGGGGAGTCTGATGGCATTTGTTCATACCCAAATGAAAAAATGTCGCCATATGAAATATTGATGACACACATCTGAGCTCAGTGAGGTACCTGTTACTATAGATCAAGTCTGTCATGGAGATGAGATGGTTTGCATAAGCTCAACACAGAGCTTCTATTACAGGCAAAGTTACACATTCTGCAGCGACAGTGGGACCGTATTGACTTTACCTGGTCCAGAGATTCTGCGATTACTCATAAATGTCATATCATACTGTGGATTTATACTGAAATGCACACATCTCTTAGCAAACATGTCACAGGTCATTACCAGAAAACATTTAAGACAGAAATTTTACTTAGATTCACAAATGACAAAACACCCAATGCGGAAAAATCATCTATTGGTATTCGTTTGGTACTTTTGTTTCTTAATTCTCAGTTTATTTTTCCTGTATTTAAAGGCAAATTTAGTATTTCAATTTAAGTTTTTTAAACCTAAATTAAAAAAAAACTACGCAAATATATAACATAAGTTCTTAAATGGCAAAACACAGTGTGCCCCAGTATGAAAAAATTCAAATGCCTGTGCTGGGAATGAAAAATAAGTCGAGTTTTCCCTCTTCAGTACAGTGCTGACAGGACGTCTTTAGGGGGAAGTAAACAAATATCATAGAGGCTGAGAAGCACACATGGTAAAAACCGGATTACATGGATTAAACCTCCGGAAAATAACACAACGGAAAACAACCTTTCCATGCTACATAATGTGTCTTGGAAAACCATTACACGTGAGAAAGCGCGTGTTAAGGCCCTCTATTTCCATTACTGACAGAATCCTTCATCAGTCTGGAGGGGGGGCTTTTACTTGCTCCTTTTTTCCCCTTTTTTGTTCCAAATCAAGAATGTGTATAAATGTGAAAAAACTTATACTGAACAAGTCAATATAACTGAATTTAAATCTACAGGAATATATTAACTGGAGTCCTCCAGCTCTGATGGACATCAGGACATCTGCACTGCAGATCTTTGCCATGCAGAGCGCTCTGGGGTTTCTCACTTTCTCATCAGTTACAGAGGCAGACACAAAGTCATTGGATAAAAGAAAATCATGCTAATGTATGCATCACTATATGTGCTCAACAACACCATATGCGCAAACGACAACACATTTTTTTCTGCATTACATAATGTTGTTACACAATAAGAAGTCCATTCACTATACTAGGAACTCCTGTGTAATTCTATTTAAAGCAGCTCAGTGTGAAAAATCACATGATGAGATTTGACACTGACAAATTGCTATAAAATGAGTGCAGAGTGACTCTAGACATACATTTGATATTAGATAATTACTCATTATGGTTAGAGATCTAAAGTATCTCTTGACGTGGGTTAAACAGTGAATTAATAAAGAACTTGTAAATGTCCTCATTTGATACAGAAGTAAGCGAAAAGTCTCAGTGGGCAACATTTTATAAAAGTTCCTTGCAATGTCAAGAATCTGGTAGCTGCAAAAAATGATGGACATCTGCTGTCTCCTTTCAAGGAGGTTTGCAGCAGTCCTGTTATGCCAAGTCCAAAAACAAACTGCAGCTAAAATAGCTGTTTTTTCCCTTTTACTCTTTTACAGTTTACCAACGGTATATGTTGAAATTTTGTCTCTATACAGTAGTATTATTCGTATTCTGATCTACAGTAGATAAGAAAGGAAAGAAGATAAATCATTCTTGCTTTCTTTTTCTGTCTTACAGTAGGTGTCCTGAGGGAGCATGTAACTGCTGAAAGTACTAAACATACAAAACTGATAATGAGATGTAGCAAAGCATTTAAGCCAAGCTGATTGCGTCCTTTGGGTCTATACGAAAGCATGAATAACAAATTTAATCTTTTCAGTTTTAATGTCCTAAAAAACCAGCAAAACCATCCAACTCCCAAGTCGTCTAATAATCTACTTTTTATTCTCAGTCGCTAACAAAACAACAAGTTAGACAAGGTAATAATTACAGACATGCTAGACTAACATACTAACTGCCATAATGATCATCCAGATTTAGAATCTGGAAATAACAGACAAGCAGTTCAAAGCTCGACATTGAGTGTCAGTTAGCATTTCCATTCATCACAAAGTTGTTCAGCTGGCACATGCAGAGCATCTTTGCTTCATGGGCAATCGGTTGTGGAAAATTTTTTGAGCCAATAACCTGAACTGTAAATTCCATGTCACTTAACACTCTGAACAGCAGGAAAATAATGTCTTGATTAACTAAAGGCATCTCAAGCAAGTAAACAACCTGAAAATCATTCACTAGCAACTGTCAGAGAGACAGACAGACAAACCGACCTTAAATAAAATAAATAAAATAAAATAAAAGCTAGATACCCTTGAGACCACAAGGACAAGGAGCAGTACGGGACCTCATCAAGAAAATTCAACCTTGTAACTTGATTGTTTTCAGAATTTTTAAAAAATAGTTCAAATTCTCATTTTTCAAAAACTGTATGAAAATGTTACCAAACGTGTCTCAATTCTCTGACCTATTATTTCTACAGCAGATTTTTGTTTTGAATGACACGCTCGTGTGTGTGTATGCGTATGAGGTAACATTACTCACAGCGCTGGAGGGGTCGATTCTGGGCCTCTCCATGGCAATAGTGATGCAGTTGAGAAAGATGATGACAAGAACCACATGGTCAAACATCTTGTGAGTGATGATTTTATTGCAGGTCACACGAAACCTGCAAGACATAATCACACCAGACATGGTGGGCTGAGTGATGCAAACATTCAACATCATGTTGTTCATAAAATTAATAAATAAGAAACTGACTTCCACTAAAAATAGGTCACAAAGTTTGACTAGTTTCTCTGAGACTACAGTAGGTTTTCTTAAAGGGATAGTGTTTAAAAAGAAATGACAGTTCTTTAATCATTTATTATCTTCATGTCAACTAAACTCCTTATGACTGACTTTCTTCAACAAAAAACTGTTTATAATAAATAATCATTTTTTACAGACTTCCAGCTTTTGTCTTACAAAATGTCAATTGATTGATAGTCCAGTTCTGACGGCACCCATTCACTGCAGAGTATCCATTGGTGAGCAAGTGATGCACTGCTAAATTTCTCCAAATCTGATGAAGAAACAAACTCATCTACATCTTGAATTGCCTGAAAGTGAGTAAATTCTCAGCTAATTTTCATATTTGTGTGAACTATTTGGGTTCATTCATCACAAGACAAATACTAATCCCTAATTTCTCTCTTTCATTTAATTGAACTTGAAACAGTGATGAACTTATGCATGAACGTGTGTCTGCCATAAGACTTACAGCTTGGCAGCATGACTCCTTTTATGAATAAATAGTGCTCAGTTCTCTTTAATGTCTTTGAGACTTGGCCTGATGTTAAAGAATTTATGCTCTGAACGGCACTGTGTGGGAACAGACGGCAAACTCAGGCGCCGTTGTCATGCCAACCTGCCTCTCTCAGCCCTGATCGCTCATGCTGGGAGTGTGGTCATGCCGGGGTGAAATGGGGAGAGAAGTCTAATGCTGTGTCCGATACCTAAGGCTGCTGCCGTACTGCCGTACTACCCAGTTAGTCAGTGTCTTCACAGCCGTTACTGTTACGGCAACTTTACACAAGGTTTCGCAGGCTTCCAAAAGTAACAATGTTATCTAATGACCTAAAACGAATTCAAATGGACTATAAATGGTTATATAGATATAACCATGTATTTAAATGAAATATTCATTGCTGGTGCAGTGCTGTTTTCTGAGCAGATATGAATTCAAAAGTTGAAATAAATAAAACAATTGACATTTCAAAATACACTTTTGGTCAGAAGTTAGGAATAATTTAAATTTTAATGTAGTTGAAAAATGTCTCTTATGCTCACCAAAGCTGTATTTATTTGATTAAAATATAGTAAAAATAGAGATACTGTGAAATATGATATATGAGTTTAAAAATTTTTTTAATTTTAATTTATTTTGAAACTGTTTTTCTGTGATGCTGTGTCCAATACCGTTCTTTCATTTTTATTTATTTAGAATTTTTTTTTCTGCGATGGCACAAAAAAATTACTCAAGTTTTTACTTTAATTACTCTAGTCTTTAGTGTCACACGATCCTTCAGAAATTATTTTAATATGCTAATTTTGTGCTCTAGAAACATTAATTATGAATACATTATAATAACAGAAATATTATAAATAATTTGAATTTTGAATTAAATTTATTATGAGCTGATTATTTTTCTAAATAATTATAATAATATAATTAATATATATATATATATATATATAAAACATTATTTTCCTGATTATTTTTGTAAATACTACTACTACTACTACTACTACTACTAATAAAAAATATATATTTTGATAACAGAAAAACAATAATTAATACTTGCGTACCAATAATAATTAATCACCAAATCAGCATATTATAATGATTTCTGAAGGATCATGTGACACTGAATTCAGTTCTGCCATCACAAACTGTAATATTTTACAATATTACTGTTTTTTTTTTTTAGAATTAACATAAAAATCTTAATAATTTAAAACTGTTTACCAGTTGTGTGCATTAAAATATATTTTTTTTTAAATATTCTATTTAGTTATATTTTACAATATTATTTTTACTGGGTTAATATAATATTTGATCAAAAATATAATACTTTTGATCAAATAATTGCAGAATTAAACACATGAGACTTTCAAAAACATAAAACAATCTTACCAACCCTAAACTTTTAAACAGTAGTATATACATACTGTACATAGAGTAAGTATATTAGCTAAAATACACACACAAAAAAATACATTTACAGTCCAGTCCTAATACTTACTGCTGAATCTTACATAATTAACCCTCTTTGATCTTTGATGTGATATGGTAGATCTTCTGATATAGTGAAAACACACACAGATGGACATACTAAATTCACAAGCGTTTTTGCTTTGGTTTTGGTGACACCAATGTATGCATGTCATAACAGTGCAAAATGGTGAGCGCTTGCATCACCCAGGGCTTGCACAGGAAGGAGGAGGTGGAGGATGATCTGAGGTTGTTTGATGTTTAATTAGTAAAGCGCTGACAGAGTGTAACATGCAATGCTGAGTTCTTCTTTCCTCTCCTCTCCCTCTAATAAGTGAAGCCTCCATGGAGCTTAATGTGAGCAGACATGCATTTCAAAAATGGAAAGCACTGGAAAGAGATAAGAGGAAGGGGAAGACCAAGAAGATGCCTAAGGGAGAGGCTAAAAAGTACAGGAGATTTCTCACCCCTTAAGCATCTTCATAAAGGTGTTTTCTAGGGCTTGGGGCAACTTAAACTGCAGTATTGAACTCAAGCCATGGTACTATGATAAATGTGACACTAGTGCTGAAATGACCAGCATATGTTGTGATCTGGATGTGGGAGAGCTTGGTCCTCAACAAGATTCTTAAGGAGTATAACCTGGAAGATGTTTGTTTCAGTGTACACTGGAAGTGAAGACATCTTATGGGCTGTCTCTATATCTCTTTATTTAAAAATGGACATTCTGTCCATTCCTTACTCACCTTCATGTTGTTCCAAACCTGTAAGACCTTTGTTAATCTTCAGAACACAAATTAAGATATTTTTGATGAAATCCGAGAGCTTATTGACCCTGCTTAGACAGCAACACAACTAACACATTCAAGGCTCGTAGTAAGGACATGCGTAAAATAGTCCATGTGACATCAGTGGATCATTCCATTGAATCAAATTGTTGAATGAAGTCATTATTTTTGATTTCTTTGCACACAAAAAGTTCTCTTGTAGCTTCACTGATGTCACATGGACTATTTTAACAATGTCCTTACTATCTTTCTGGGCCTTGAACGTGGTAGCTGCGTTGTTGTCTATGCAGGGTCAGAAAGGTCTCACATTTAATCAAAAATATCTTCATTTGTGTTCCGAAGATGAACAAAGGTCTTATGAGTTTGGAACGACATGAGGGTGAGTAATTATTGACAGAATTTAAATTTTTGGGTGAACTATCCCTTTAAGTGGACTAGTGAACAGTGAAAACAGCTATAGAGACAGCATTTCTTTTCTGGCAGTGTCTAAGATGATCTTTTCAGAAGGAAAGACCATGAGAGCCAAGAAAGCCACAGACACTTACCGTGATTGTGGGGGAAACAGATAAAGAGACCAGGTGACTCTTTCCCGACACCATTGGGGCTGCTTGTGCTCCAGCCAGCGGTAGAGACGAGCCTTCCGACTCTGAAAGATGGATGACCATATGAGATTATAGAACCAGTAAGTTAGTTTTGCTGGCAGTAGAAGATATAGAAGTACTGTTCCCTGTGATCTTATAGCAGTGAATTGAATAGAAAAAAAAGCAATAGATATTTGTGATAAATCTATTGTAAAGAACTGAAAATAGCTGTAATAAATCAACTGTAGATTTTCTCACCAGGTTTCCTTCATCATCCGCATTGTCATCCTCACTATGGTGTTCATCTAGAGAAAGCTGTGTGGTGGCTGCAGATGGAGAACTCTTGCCATTGCTAAGGAAGTTTGGCGGCCGGGCGCTGTGTATGCTGGCGGAACGATGCACGTATGGCACCTGCAGGGTGTCTGGAGGCAGATCAAACGAGCTACGTGTCTCCAGGGATTCCATGCGCCTGTGCCGAGGTCTTTGGCCCAGGGAGTCCGTCCTGGCGAGGGAGGCATCATCGCCCTCAGACATGCCTCCACCGCCCCCACTCTCTCCTGCATCTTCCTCGTCGGAGCTGGATTGGCCATCGCCGGACAGCAAGGAGCGTCGTTCGCCAGACTGGCGTTTCTGCCTCTTGAGGCTGGGGGCTCGGCCCAGGCTATTCCAGCTGGAGCGCCTGCTGTTCCAGCTACTGGCTGAACTCCAGGGGGCATTTGGGGAGCTCCGTGCACTCGACTGCAGAGGGACGAGTGGAATATGTCACTCTCAAATAAGATCTCATTGGCTAACTGTAAAAGGGCCAACGTTATTGTTGAAATCACACAGAAACAAGAAATTAAAAAAAATAAAAAATACAGAACAAAAAATCTGAAGCCAACTCAACCACATGTACTCAAAAATAAGCTATGTCCATAAAAATTATAGAGATAGCTCACTCAAAAATGAAAACTGTGTCATTAATTACTCACCTTCATGTAGTTCCAAACCTGTAAGACCTTCATTCTTTGGAACACAAATTAAGATATTTTTTATGAAAACCAAGATCTTTCTGACCCTGCATAGACAGCAACGCAACTACCACGTTCAAGGCCCAGAAAGGTAGTAAAGAAGTTTTGTGCTAGATGTATTATTTTTATCTGTATGACCAAAAATGATGTAGTATTTTAAGTGACCATGCAGTAAGCGCGCTACTGTTCAGCTTCCACACTCCACACAGACACTTTAACAGTGCACATTTTTCTAGATTAACATTAGATTGAGGGGCCATATAAAGTTGCTACATCTTCATTTGTGTTCCAAAGATGATCGAAGGTCTTACGGGTTTGGAGCAACATGAGTGTGTAATTAATGAGAATTTTGATTTTGGGTCAATTATATTAAGTAATTAAGTGACCTTACAAGTTTTGATAACTTTTTTCTATCATAACAGAGAAAAGTAGTCACTGACTGGAGATTTGTCTTGGCCATTGGGATCCATGGAGACATTGCTGCCTCTGCGGGACTCGTAGCCTAGTGCCGGATCTCCTCCTCCTGATATCTTAGGTATGGGCATGGGTGTTGCGGCTGTGTGAGTGATGAGAGGAGGGGTCAGGCTGCTCTTCAAATCCACATGGCCATTGATGGGCACAACTGCGGGTACAGAAAGGAAGGGACAGGATAGTATGCTCAACATCACAACTGAGGCTACGAAACATGACAGACAGCTGAAAAATGCATTAGGAACCATTTCAAGCATGAATTTTTCAGGGAGGCTTTAATCTTCAAAAAGGATTGCGATGCATCATGTCAAAAAGACAAAAAAATACAAAGTATAACCCCATCGTTAGAAGGGTAAAGGAGTATCTGGGATTGTTCAAAAGCTAGGTCTGAAGAGTACAACTTAATCATGCCTTTAATATTTAAAAAATGCAGGCTACTACTACTTCTACTACTACTACTACTACTACTACTACTACTTCTGCTACTACTACTAATAATATTAATGATAGATATTTGATCCATAGATAGATATCCATGCAAACTATGCTCTGTGGGTCTCACCGGATGATGCACATAGATCCTTCTTATGTCCTGAAACATCCTCCAAACTCCGTGCATAGAAATCTGCTTCAGAATCTGACTTCGAGGCATCACCCTTTATCAAATGTGGAAGATAAAAAAGATAAGTTACCAGGTTTTAGTGTTGCTGGGGTTTAAGGAACATATTGCATGGTGAGAAACAAGCAGGTGGGTGAAGGTGTGGTCTCCCCCACCCCAGCCGGCCCTCAAAAAAGGCCAGAGGGTGACTGGTATCTAAGGGAGAGACATCTTGGTCGGGGTAATCCACAAAAACGCAGTGCCGGCATGCAATTGACAGCACCAGGTTGCATGACCACTCTGAAACCACTAGTACTGTGTACTTAATATTAGTTAAATTGTATCTTTGAGTGTATTTTTAAGCAGATGATCTCACGGTCAGACCATCTGCTGTTTTAGCGTAAGTCACATCCACATGCGGGTGAATATGTGTGGGTTTTTTTCTCGGCTCACTGGAGGAGCAGCACCAGTCGAGCAGGCACGTCCAATGATCAGGCAGGAGAAATAAACACTGCTATTTTTATCAGAGGGCTCATCACATTGTTTGGCCTGTATCATCCTCATCCCCAGTCTTGGGCTGGTCTTAAAATGGCTTCATGCCGAGAGTGTTTCAGTGTGGTCTAGCGCAGAACTTCAACCCTGGGTGGTTTGTCAAAACAGACACCACCGTCTGAGGACATAGATCACTCTTGCAGTTTGACCATTAGGGTGTCTATTTGTGGACTGACTGTAATTTAAATCAAATATGAGCATGGCTAAATCTTTCCTTATGTGGTTACAGGATGTCAAACTCATTCATTTCAGCATACATTTACCATAGTACACTCTCTACAGCACTAATGGTCAAAGAGAACACAGTGGTGACTATTCTGACAAACCTTGCACCTACGGACAATGTATCCCATTGGCTTCACTTATTAACATCGAGCTAAATCAAAACTTTGTGTTTCGGTCTCTGAAAAAAGAAAAAAAAATCAATGCATTAGTAATGGCTGTGTAAATGGGTAAGTAAACGAAGCAAATCTGAGCTGCATTGAAACCAGTGGGATCATTGCAACACTAAACACAGCACAATCAAACAGCAATTAATTCACAATTTAACTACAACAAAAACATAGGACTTGTCAATAGGGAATAACACAATATCTACGTTACTAAGGCAACAAAAACAAAACTTGAAATAGTTATGACACCGGAGCTGAGCTCTGTAAGTCAAGACACGTGAGGGACTTCTTGCCCCTTCTCACCAACAGTGAACAGTAAAACAAAACACAGCTGTGATAGGTTGAACTAGCAGAGAGGCACTACAAAGCATCCTCACAAACAGGCCACCACCGTCTGCTGGGCGCCAGGTGCAGTTAGCGGTTAGCTTAGCGTCAGCACCCACTGTTACTCACTGCATGCTCAGAAATGAGCACTGTGGATGATGTGTCTGGATTGGACTTGACTATCCTCACTCCCACATCGCCTTTCTGAGCAAAGAGATGTAGCAGAAACGTAACAAAACTGTAGTATTTGCTAAACAAGCTCCCTGACTTTTTAACCTACAGTACGCATTAGAAAAAGCTGTTAGCTTCCCTTTAGAAAAA
The DNA here is from genome assembly GCF_022985175.1 of Labeo rohita. Classification (NCBI taxonomy): domain Eukaryota; kingdom Metazoa; phylum Chordata; class Actinopteri; order Cypriniformes; family Cyprinidae; genus Labeo; species Labeo rohita. Next base: position 12,861,583 of record NC_066880.1, read on the forward strand.
CTAACCATGGTTTTACTACTAATAAAACCAAAAAGCCATGGTTTCTACACTTGCCATAAATTAACCACGGTTTTGCTACACAAACCATAGTTGAACCATTTTTTTCTAGTAAAACTGTGCCTATACAAATGGTAGTCAATACATAAAAAAGCATGGTTACTACGCTTTTACTATAATAAAACCATGGTTAATTTTCGTAAGGGTTGTATTCAGCGTAAAACCAATTAAAACCATTAAAGGCTTATTAAAGCACTAGTTCACCCCTTTTTTTTAAATTGTGAATGAAATTATTATATAAATTTTTTTTATTAAATATATTATGTATATGATATGTTATTAGCTGCAACTAGATATCAAGAACTGGAACAGTCCAGTTTATGAAAGAATCACACAGTTTTGTAAAGTGAAACAATTGAATCATTGAAAAGATCTGACTCAAAAGAAGTGTGAACAAATCATTCAGATCAGTTTTCTGAACTGAATCAGTTGATTCACTGAACATTTTAGACTCAAAAGAATGATTTTTTTTACAAAATCATTAAGACCAGTTTTGTGAACTGAATCAATTGATTTACTGAAAAGATTTCACTTAAAATAAATTATTTGTTCACAGAGGTGTAAACAAATAATTCAGACCAGTTTTATGAACTAAATCAATTGAATCATTGAGCATATTAGACCCAAAAGAATGATTTTTGAACAAAATCGCTGAGACCAGTTTTGTGAACTGAATCAACTGATTTATTGAAAAGATTTGACTCAAAAGAATTTGCTCACAAATAAAGAGATTTGTGAATAAATCCTTCAGACCAGACTTGTGAATTTAATCAACCGATTTACTGAAAAAAGATTTTACTAAAAAGAATGATTTGTTTACAAACCAGGTTATTTGTTCATAAACAGAGGTGTAAACAATCATTCAGACCAGTTTTATGAACTGAATCATTTGAATCATTGAATATATTGGACTCAAAAGAATGATTTGTTTACAAACCAGATTTATGAACAAAATCATTGAGACCAATTTTGTGAACTGAATCAATTGATTTGATTGAAAAGATTTGACTCAAAAGAATTTGTTCACAAATAAAGAGATTTGTGAATAAATCCTTCAGACCAGTTTTGTGAATTGAATCAACCAATTTACTGAAAAGATTTTACTAAAAAGAATTATTTGTTCACAAACCTGATTTGTGAACAAATCATTCAGACCAGCTTTGTAAATTGAATCAACTCATTCACTAAGAAGATTTGTGATAAAAAAAAAAAACTCATTTCAAAACAAATCATTTCAATCAGTTTTGGAAAGTGGTCGAACAACGCACTGAAAAGATCTCAAAAAGACTCAAAGACTGAAAAGACTCCAAAGAATGATTGCTTTGTAAATCAGGCATTGCTACATTTCCAGCCCGATCTCATGAATTTTAAGTTTTGGTGAACTGGTTGCAATTTGCTGGTGATATCATATGAATTTGCACAATTATAAGGAAAAAAAAGAAGCATGAATGTCCATCTTTAAACCTAATTCTCATTGAGTAAAAAGCAGTTTTAAATCATTCAAATTTGCTACTAATTCACCAAATATTAAAATTTACACATTCTCATGAGAGTGTGTTGTACTTTTCTCATTAATGTCAAGGTTTTCAATGAACAACTGTTCCAGTCAAAATTTTTAGAATGACTCCTTTAAGCTTTGTTTGCCAGAACTGTTTTGGTCAGGTACAAGGTGTGAAAGAAAGTCTACTGGGGCTGTACTGTCAATTAAGATGTTAAGGTTGCCGTGCAACTGCTGCTTAACAATCAGAGATCTTAATTTAGGAATTCTACTGGGCTTGACCAACCTTGCTGATAGAGAGATTTCAGGCATGTTTTGACATGAGAAGTACTAATAGCCCCTGAGAGAGGTTTATGTAATTTGACTGTCAAGGTGAAGGACTGGAAGGGGTAAGAGACTAGTTCAAACCCTCGCTGGTGCTCTCCATTTTACGGCCTTCCACTGCACGTGTCACCTAGCACAGCTGCATGAATGAAAACAAATACGGGATGTGATGTCCAGAACCACAAACAGACCGAGTCTCCTCAACAGGGTCAAGTGCTTCCACTCAGCTCTGGCTCACTGAATGGACTCGATCGCTGAGCTACTGAACTCAGCGGAGGGCTATTTGAATGAAACTTTAAGTCTAGTTAAATAATGAATGATGATACCATGCAGAGCAATTCAACGAGATCAAATTAATTAAAATAAAGAGGTATTAAGAGATGGATTCGCATTTTGAGATCTATTCACAAGGACTTCCCAGTTGCCTTATTTGCTTTTGCACAGCAGTCTGTCTGGCTTTGTTTGATTTCACTGAGGCTTTCCATAAGCCCAAACACATCCTTTCAGCCAGATAAAATAAAGCACGAGGCTCTACAAGGTTTGTACTCTGCCGCCAGGCATTGAGCAAGTGAACCTGAAGAAAGACTTTGAGTCAAGTCTGCTTCTACGAGAAACAATCACAAGTGACACTGTCCACAAACGCAGCGGTCCTCCTGGTTAGTCTCACTGGGTTACATCATGCGGAGTGCTACATACCCCTGAGTCTATAGGCAGCTGAATACAGCTCAGCTGGCCATGCAAATCTTCCCTCTTGGATATTTCCTAAAGTGGACACGTTTTAGGATTTTACCACACAGAGCGAACAGGTAAGATAGAAGAGGGGGGAAAAAAGCACAGAAGGTGTTAGAAAATTGACAGACACATTATGAGAAATTGGACTCCCACATTTCACCAAACTTCACTTCTGTTGAAGTAAAAGCAATTCTGCATTTTGGGTGGAGCTCAGGCTGTTAGCATTCTCGGTACAGTGAGTTTGTAAAGTTGTTGCCCATAGTTCAAATGCTGCAACTGCAGGTATCAATACTTGGCTCTTTTATTCTAGGAAATTGATGAACTCTTTTGTTTTTCTCTCCAGCTCCTCTGAGATAACAAGTATTGAATTTTTCACATTGTGAATCTGTCAGAGTAAATCAGCGAATGAATGCAGTTGGCTGAAATATGCTATGCATATCAAATTAATGTTTTTCTTTTAATTCTACAAGCTATTTGAATTACCAAAGAAAAGATAAGACTTTGCTTTGGGTCAAATTATGACTCTCTTTGGTGCACAATCCATTTTTTAAGTTCCAAAATTATTGGAAAATTATGTTCAACAAGAATAACACATCACAGCCTCTGTAACAATAACTATAACAAATCATTTGGGCATGTCATGCTACAACTTGACAAAATTCGACATTTTAGTTAAATCTGTATAACTTTGTTGTCTTTTCAGAGGATTTCAGATGAGCATATATATTTTAGAAATGCGTCTAAAATTATGCAACATAATTACACTATAACTCATTTAAATATAATATAATATACATTGTTCAAATGTTTACGGTCAGTACGATTTTAAAAAATACTATTATTCAGCAATAATGCAATAAATTGATCAAAAGTGACAGTAAAAACATTGTTATAAAAAATATTCCATTTCACATTGACACATTGCTGCCACACATATTATTTTTACACTCAATTGTCATAATAACAAGATTTTATGTCATTAAAACGACATCTTTTTCTCGTTACAATGACAGCTTTTCTAATAATAATGAAATGTTATGTTGTTAAAACTACATTTTTTCCTCATAAAAACGAGATGGTATGTCATTAAAACACTCATATAGTTTAACATAAGATCTTCTACAACAGGGAAAACATTGCTTTTGTGACGTCGTTATTACGAGAAAAAATGTTTTACCGAGAAAATGTCATTTTAACAAGAAAAAGATGTTATTTAACAAGATAATTATGTTGTTTTAACGACATAACTTCTTGTTATTTATGACGAGATATCAACAACATGACTTTTTCTTGATCTTTTTCTTGCTAAAAACGTCATCTTATGTCGTAATAAGATTTTATGTTGTTCAAACGTCATCTTTTTCTTATTAAAACGGCATCTTTTCTCGTAATAACGAGACGTTATGTCATTAAAACGCTCACATACTGTAACTATATAATATCTTCTATAATGGGAAAAACATGGTTTTTATGACATTTGTCGTTATTACAAGAAACAATATGTCGTTTTAACAAGAAAATACGTTGTTTTAATGAGAAAAAGATGTAGTTTTAATGACAGCATTTTGTTATTATGAGAAAATGTTTTATCAAAAACAAAATCGTTTTAATGACATAACATCTCACTATTAAGACAAAAGCTATTGTTTTAATGAAATAACATCATATTATGGGAAAAGGTGACATTTTATGGTGTATGGTGGCAATAGAATCCTGTAAAACAAAAATTTGTTAACACTTCAAATTTATTCAAAATCTATTCACAATTCAAATCTATTCAAAATCTATTCAGTTTTAACAAAATATTAAGAAGCATAAATGCTTTCAATAAGAAATGTTGGTGACACTTTCGATTACTTAACACATATTCACTATTAACTAAGAGTTTTCCCTCAATAAACTCTTAATTTGCTGCTTATTAATAGTTAGTAATGTAGTTATTAAGTTTAGGTATGAGTTGGTTTAAGGGATCTAACAAATGGTCATGCAGAATAAGGCATTAATATGTATAACTGTAAGTACTAATAAACAGCAAATATGCTAGTAATATGCATGCTAAGAGAGTAAGAATAGGTCCTTAAAGTGTTAGAAAAATGTTTACTGGGCACCAAATCTGCATATTAGAATGATTTCTGAAGGGTCACGAGACACTAAAAACTGAAAATACAACTTTGCCATCATAAAAATAAATAAAATGTACTAAAATACATTAATATTATTCATAACATTACTGTTTTTACAGTATTTTTGATCAAATAAATGCCTGTGTCTTTGCAAAGATGGACACAAAACACAAACTCAGTAAAAGAAATCTAGCTTTTAACCAATAACTACATGGACAAGTCGACCATTCCTAACATACAGAGTGACATGCTAGTCCAACCGTGACCACCTGTTTCCAGCAGTGCGATTACATGAAGCTATTTGCTTCAGTGGACGGGACATTATGTTGTTGAAGGGACATTCATCCTGGCCCTTGATCTCTCTGCTTCAAACGCGTCATTCAGCCACCGGTTTCCCCAGCAACCCTGACGCACTGAAAACTTTGACCAACTAAAAATAAACACTATGTTTGCAGAAAACGATGTAAGGTTAAAATATTAAGCCAACAGTGTTCGGCAGTTGTAGGGGAGAGCGGGAGAATACAGTATTCCTGTTGGCATCAGATCAGTTGGGACGAGATTATAATATCTGATGCACTTAGCAAAGGTAAAGGCAGATAGGGGTCAGATGAGTGTGGGCTATCCTCTCTTATTTAAGACTGGAGAGTTTATTTTGAAGGCTTCTGAGCAACATAATTTCCTCTAAGCTGCCATGATGCAGTATGAAAGCTATTTCTGTCTGGCAGGCAGGCACAGGAGAGGCATGCTCATCTTTTAGAGAGGGGAGAAAAGCAAACTGAGCTCCGTCCAGTCGACTAAAAACACCACACTTAGAACTTTCTCTTTCAGTATTATCGTGCAAATTAAACTAAATGACAAACCAATTTTCAATTACTTGTTTTGTTGCTCTAATGAGGTGTTACAGAAACAGCACTTTATCTTTTTTGATTCATCTGTTCGTTATTCTAACGATTTTGCTCAACTGAACAATCGATCAAAATGTAGAGGTGCTTTTTTCATTAAAAGTTTTACAAATCTTTTAAATCCACAACGTGAGCAGAGTTCAGAACAAATGAGTTGTCAGGTTTTAGATTTACTGTAACATTTATCATGAGATAAACGCCAAACAACAAGAGTTCAACAAAATGCATATCGAAACTTGATCATACCTCTTACCGTACAATAAAAGTGATCAAATCCTAGGTTTTTTTTTTTTTTTTTTCACCATACACACACGCCAACTTTTATGATTCGGTTCGCCTCTTTCCAAAGAGACAGTAATAAAACAACCCCTCCACCCAAAATGATACATAGGTATAACATTTATATCTCTGATTTATCTTGAGCCTGGCCATTTCTGTGTGTGTGTCTGTCTTTCTGTCAGAGAAGAATGGCTGCTATGCATCGGGAGATAAGTCGTCTCATAAGATCATGGAAAAAGAAGGTGATAAAGGAAAAGAATGAAGAAAGGAGGCTGAGAAGGAGTGCTCTTGAGTAGGTACAGAACCAGAATCTCATCACTTCTAGTTGAATAATTAATACAACACAGTGTCCTAACCAGGCACAATGTGACAGAGCAACAAGCTTTCCAAGTGTCTATGTTAACCAGTTTTGACAATGACACTATACTTTGTCAGTTGCTTCTGTACTCTAACTCAATTCACTTGGTGGCCATCTTGGAAATGCTCCCAGACAGCAGTTTTTGAAGTACAACTGCTACAGTATCTACTTAAATAAGAAAGACAGAAATTCTGAAGGCTGAAGATCCAAAATGCAATTTCAATGCAGCTTCAAAGGGCTCTACACAATCTGAGCCGAGGAATAAGAGTCTTATCTAGCAAAATGATTGGTTATTTTCTAAAAAAAATACAAATTTATATACTTTTTAACCACAAATGCTCATCTCGCACTAGCTCTGCAACTTCACGCATTACGTAATCACGTTGAAAAGGTCACGCGTGGTTAGTTCTTCATCTGTGTAGTTTTTCTGTGTATCTTTACATTTTTGTAAAGGCCGATTGATTTTTTTTGCGTGTTTGCTTTGTAAACACTGGGTCGTTACTTCTGTCTACGTCACATGTGACCTTTCAAGTGTGATAACGTGTGTGAAGTCGAGCTAGTGCAAAATGAGCATTTGTGGTTAAAAAGTATATAAATGTGTATTTTGTTTAGAAAGTGACCAATCGTTTCACTAGACTCTTAAACGGACAGTGTCAAAAATTTGTGAGAAACTGAACAGCCTTTATATCATTTTTTACCTCTGATTCACCGCTATTTCCTACTGTCCTGAGCACCTGCACAAAAATCTTGGATGCCTTTGGGGGTAAGCAGATAAATATCAGATTTTAATTTTTGGGTGAACTATCCCTTTAGGGATAGGCCGGGACACACCAAGCCGATGGTTGGCCGTCGGTCAGTGTCTGTTGGCTAGTTTGTTTGGTGTGTTCCACACGTTGGTTCATGTCGGGCTCACGTCGGCGGGAGTTTGCCTGACTCAACATGTTGAGTCGGCGTTGGGACTGTTGTCGCGAGTGAGAACTCTGATTGGATGCTCAGTTTAGCGAAGCCAAAGTGACGAAAACGAGTAAGTAAATGAAGGCGGCAGAAACAGAAGGCTGTTCTAATGTTACATGCTCTTACCCAAGCATTCCAATATGCGAATATTTTCATAACAACATGAGCCGCTTCCGTCGGCCGTTGGCTCTCGTCGGGCAGCGTCTGTTGGTCTAGTTTGTTTGGTGTGTTCCACATGTCAGCTCTCATCTCTTATCACGTAAATATTTGTTTCAGTTTCTGATTCTGAATGACGAATATATACTATTAAAAGCTGCTGATATAGACAGATAAATCTTTTCACACAGCGCAGAACACACTTCGTCACTTTGGAATTATAATATTCTATCTGCATTCTGAGCAGTTTTGAGATATTGAGCTTTCAAGTTTTTGAGTTCCATAGACTTCTGTAGATAGAACCCTTTTTGTTTTCTAAAAAAAGGCCCAGAATGTACACGGCTTACAAAAGCCATCACATAATGTAAATAAGTTGTCACAGAATAAGTGTGTGAATAACTCAGTTTTGACAACATCAGATAGAACCTTATAATTCCAAGGCGACGACGTTAGTTTGCAACAGACAACAGTTGCATTTGCGACTGAAAACTACTGCATGCGACTATGAAAAAAATATTTAGGAGCACCAGTGTGACTGACCCGATCAGCATATTTGTGTTTCCACTGAGAGGAGCTTTAAAGGTTTCTACGTGTTTTTTCAACATTGAGTAATGTATCACAAACATATCTGACGAATCCATTCACAAACAAACTGTAGAGAGAGTGTAAATAAGAGATAAATAAGAGATTCATTGTGTAGTGTAGACAGCGTTGATTATAATGGAACTTTGTGAGACTGCGATGAAATAAGATGAGTGACAGCTTTTAATGATTTTTAAGGGAGTTTGTAAATGAGATATTGATTTAATAACAGTTAAATAAACAAGAAGTTAATATTAAGTGAATTACATTGTCTGATTATAACACTATTCCCTGATTTTGCTCATCAAAAATAGTTTGAAATAAATCACAACTGCCGCTGCGCATCTCCATTCAAACACTACAGTGTTTCATTTATGAATGAACGTGTGTTTTTAAACGAGTCTAGTGAGTCAATGACTCAATTTCCCATTCATAAAGACCGTCACTTGCTTTATTCCTGGATGAATCAGCCGTTCAAAAGAATCGAATTAATGATTCAGTAATTAAATCAGTAACTTGCCGCCACCTACTGGCAGTTTTAGTTTCATTTTTAAAGTATTTTTTCAGTTACTGAAATCATTTAATATTTCTATATTCAAAATTTTATATTTAAACCATTAATCTCAACATGAATTTATGAATTGACTGCACGCATGCCACCTCTGAGTTTTTTATTAATAAATAAAAAACATGAAAATACGGCACTTGTGTTTTTCTGTGCCACCTCTGCAATACAAATTAATTTTGTTAATACTGATTATATTTGATTGGCAACTTATTCTTATTCTACTTGTTCTAAAAGCTTATAAAATATAATTGGTGCTGCTACAATTCTGACTGTGATCCTAATTTTTTTACGTTAGGAAAAAAAAGTAAGCGTAGAGCTCTGGTATATCTATTATATCCTTGTTTTGCTTTCTCCTTTTGAATGACGAAAATATCCTATTGATATCTGCTGATATAGATAGCTAATTCTTCTCACACAGGTGCAGATCGCAGTCAGCTGTATTCTGTGCGGTGTGTTCAAGCACAGCTTTTGGTCCAACACCTTCGGCTTTTGTCGCCACTAGTTCTTTGAAGTCGGCTTGTTGTGTACCAGCCTTTATTCCATGGCTGGGATCGTGTAGAGCCCTTCGAAGTTGCATTGAAACTGCAGTTTGGACCTTCAACCTGTTGATCCCCATTGACGTCCACTATACAGAAAAAAATCCTGGAATGTTTTCCTCAAAAACCTTAATTTCTTATTGACTGAAGAAAGAAAGATGAACAGCAAGTGTCTCTTCTATGTTGTGTTCTGCCACATAACCCTACCTGCACGAAACTCACTGGACCAAAATTGCTCCTCACATATATTAAACATCCAAAAAGAATGAGAAGAGATTGATAAGTGACAAATTATATGACAAATCCTTCAAGTTTAATACTTCAAGTACCCTAAAGAAAACCATAAAAAGAATTCTGTCTAGTGAAGCGTCATAAAAAGTCATGAAAATATAAGGTACGTGTTCTTAGTTTCACGCTCCTCAGCTGCGGAGTGGAGTGTGAGAAGGAACGCAAACAGATTGGCTGTGATTTTGTCGCGTCAAGCGGCATTTTCGCTTTCAGCCTGGACAGAAAAATTGCTTTTCACTTGAATCTTGTCACGTCGTGCCTGTTTAGGACATAGTGTTAGATGAAGGGGACAGAAGAGAGCTAGTGGAGAAAGAAAGCGAAGAAAGATAGTGTTGGAATATGTGCTAGACTCTAAAGGACAAAAAAGAGAAGACAGACTGTGAAGAAAATGTAGAGGGTAGCTTGGAGACTGGCTTTACCTCGGTTTGGAATCCTTCCACTAAGATAGCCACCAACAGGTTGAACAGGACATAGTTTCCAAAAGTCATGAGGGCGATGAAGTACAGAGCAGCCACAGGAGAAGTGGAGGCCATCCCATTATACAGTACCTTATTCCAGTCTTCCTGAGTCAAGATCTGATGTACAAACAACAAATACAATTAAATGCCATAAAAGTGCTCCTATTATGCCATTTCGAATATTGCCTTTCATGCAGTGTGTAATGTAGCTGTATGTGAATGCAAAGCTAAAAGTGCAGGATAAATAAAGTTATTGTCTCTCAAATGAACAAATCAACTCTGAAGAGCCTAAGTGAGTCTTTGGTACTTCGAATCCCACTTCCATGATGGCTAAATGTCATGGGGTAACACATTTGCGCAATGCGCGAATATGGTCTACGTTGGCCGGCCATGAACAACTCGACCCGCCCACAAACACATAATTTTATTGACGATTAAGTCAACTAAAAATAATTTGTTACCCGGCTGCCTTAACATTTTAAGCCCAGTCAACAAAAAGTTTAGTCAACTTAAAATGTTAAGTTGTACTAAGTGACAACTTAGATATTTGAGTTGATTCAACTTAAAATTTTAAGGCAGCTGCATAACTTGCCTAGCTTTTAAGTTTAACAAACCAAATTTACCAAGTCTACTTAAATATCTAAGTTGTCACTTAGTACAACTTAAATTTCAAGTTGACTAAACTTATTTGAGTTGACTAATCCTAAAATTTTTAGGCAGCAGGGTAACAAATTATTTTGAGTTGACTCAACAAATTGTTTGGTTTTTACAGTGTGCTCTTGAAAGATGGCTCAGCTGAATCACAACATGTAAGTATGAGAAATAATTGATATTTATATTTTCTATTGAGCGTACAAAATACAGTACTATGGCAATGGGCGTATCGTTTCTAACACGCGCTATACGCGGTAGACCAATCACAACAGACTGGGCCATCTGACCAATCAGAGCAGAGTAGGCTCACAAAAAATGAGGGATTTAGAGAGACTGAATCTTTGAACTGCTTCAAACGAATCGTTTGAGAATTACTGTAAAAATGAGGTGATAATAAATGCATATTTTGAGAAGACAAAAGCATTGTTTGACCTGGCATGTATGTAAACATATTATTAAACAATATTACCTTAAAAATGGCATAACAGAGGCATTTTAATACTTATGTTTAAAAGTTTGGGGTCTGTAAGATTTTTATTGTGTTTGTAAGAAGTCTCCTATGCTTATCAATGATTTATTTGATCAGAACTACAGTAAAAATAGGAATATTATGAAACACCACAATTATTTATTTATTACATTTTCTAATTTATTCTTGTGCTGGCAGAGCTGAAATTTCAGCAATCACTGCTCCAGTCACATACTGCCACTTTAGAAATCATATTACTTTGGTGAAAAAGTTGATACTTTTTGTTTATTTATTTAAAATAGAGATCATTTGTAACATTATAAATTGGTAACACTTTACAATACGGTCCCATTAGTTAACATTTGTTAATTCATTAACATTAATTAACAATGAGCAATACATTTGTTACAGTATTTATTCACCTTTATTGACATTTATTTATTGTTAGTTTATGTTAGCTCAGGTTCATTAATTAAGATTAACAGATGCAGCTTTTTTTTTTTTTTTTTTTGCTGTTTTTTTTATTATTTATATATATTTTAAACTTGCTTTGAGTATAAACAAAATAACAAAACATTATTATTAAATATTTAAAAAAAGATTCTTAAAGTAAACAAAATGAATAATTAAAATAATACTTTAGTATTTTTATTCACTTTATTATTTACATTTTATTTGAATACTTTTATCTTGTTACATCAATTTTATTCTTTTAAATAAATAAAATAACAAGAGATAATTAAATATAAAAAGATATTATAATCCTCAAAGCAAGTGAAATTAATCATTAAAATTTTACTTTATTTTTATTAACTTTATTATTTGAATATTTATTTATTTTTATATTTAATTTTATCTTGTTAATTCCTTTGTGGTTCATTTAAAAAGCTGCTTGTTAATATTCTTTATCTTTTCAAATGTGCTTTGAGTAAAAACAAAACAAAAAATATATAATTATTAAATATTTTTAAAAAAATCCTTAAATTAAGTGAGATTAATAATTTCATTTTAATACTTTCTAACACTTCATAAAATTACAGTACAACTGTTTATTGTTAGTTTATGTTAGCTCAGTTCCATTAATCAAGATAAACAGATACAGCTTTTTATTTTAATTTTCTATTAAAAAATGCTGAAATTAACATTATATTTGATTAAAGGATGCTTTATAAGTTTGTTTGTTCATGTTTAAAAATCTAATTTCAACTTTTTTCAACTTGAGAAAAAAGAAAAAACTAAATCTCGCTGACCCCAAACGTTTGGATGATAGTGTACATGTGTGTAAAACATGCCTCATTTGACCATTTGTTATTCATTTGTATTACAAAACATGTTTATATCTGTATTTTGTGTTGTCCGCTTATAATCGGATCACGCAAGATAGATTTTAAGATGCCTGATTGAAATGCAGCTTGTGTAACATGAAAGAATCTTGCCTGAAAAACTGTAACAATGGCCCACAGCAAAGAGTCAAAGTTCTTGCGGTCAGGAAGTGTGTCTCCATCTCTCTCGGAGCCGAATTTACATCCAAACAGGTGCATGCCTAGAATACTGTAAAAACAAAATAGCTAAAATGTAAAAATAAACACACTGAATGAACAGTTCATTCAAATTGCACAAAAAGATGTCTCATCTTGCCTGAAAATGAATATGAAAAGCATGAGCAGCATGCAGAAGGTGGCAACATTGTCCATGGTCTTCATGAGGACCACCAGCTGCCTCTGCAGAGCGGGCATGAAGCGGACCAGCTTCAACACCCGCATGAGCCTGAAGGTCCTCAGCACGGATAAACCTCCTCCCTGCTGACCAACAATCTCCCAGACGCTGTCAACACATATAAACACACACATCTGACTATCTGACAGAAAGCACAAGGAGGACAATGCGAAAACAAATCCCGGCTACCATAGTTACCCCTTCATTCCTAAGGGACAAATGCAATAGAGTGGGTTATTTCTCATAAGAAAAACATTCGAAAATGTTTTGGTGCGGTTTGTTGCATTTCAAACAAAGCAAAAAATGTCACCAGCCATTGAACAGAAGAAGCTAAAATAAAACTGCTGGGAACGCAAGCAATTCAGCAACGAGACGATTAGAGACGACTGTGGAAAAACGATGGCAAATAAATAATATATTTACATATAAAGAGTTATTTTAATTCTTAGTAATGTTTCACAATATTACTGTTTTAATTTTTTAACAAATAAACGCAGCTTAATTTAGACCTGTTTCAAAAACACCTAAAAAATTGTATTGACCCCAAACCTTTGAGCTGTAGAGTATCACAAAAAATCATACACTTTATTTTACTAATTTAATAATAAATAATTAAAAAAATTCTTAATTATCATTTTTATTCGTTTTAATTATTATTTGAATTTATTTGAATTATTTTATCTTGTTATATCCATTTGTTCATTTAAAAGCTGCTTGTTTTATGCTTTTCTTTAGATTTTTATATTCTTTATATTTTTTACAGCTTGCTTAAGTATTAAATATATTTTAAGATATTTTTAAAAATTCTTAAAGTGAAATTAATTATTAATTAAAATAATACTTTAGTATTTTTATTCTTTTTAAATATTATTTGAATATTTATTTGTAATAAATTTATCTTGTTTGTTCATTTAAAAAGCTGCTTGTTTTATGCTTTTTTTTTGCTGTTTTATATTTTTATATTCTTTATTTTTTAAACTTGCTTTAAGTATAAACAAAAAAAACAAAAGATAATTATGAAATATAAAAAGATATAAAAAAATATTTTTATATCCATTTTTGTTCATTTATTTTTCTTTTAAATGTGCTTTGAGTAAAAACAAAGAAAAGATAATTATTAAATATAAAAAGATATGTAAAAATCCTTCCTTTATCTTACATTAAGTGAAATAAAAAATTAAAGAAATAATTTCTTATTTTTATGCATTTTAATTATTATTTGAAGATTTTAATCATTTTATCTTGTTATATCAATTTTTGTTCATTTAAAAAGATGTTTTAATGCTTTTTTGCAGTTTTATATTATTTTTTAACTTGCTTTCAGTATAAACAAAACACAAAATGATTAAATACAAATATATTTTTAAAAATCGTTAAAGTAGTTATTCATTAAAATAATACTGTAGTATTTTTATTCGTTTTAATTATTATTTGAATATTTATTTGAATAATTTTAGCTTGTTATATCCACTTTTGTTCATTTAAAATGCTGCTTGTTTTTTTTGTTTTTGCTGCTTTATACCGTATTTTTAAGTTCTTTAAATATTTTTTTATCTTGCTTTGAGTATAAACAAAAAACAAAAAAGAATTAAATTTAAAATAATACTTTAGTATTCTTATTCATTTTAATTATTATTTGAAGATTTTAATCATTTTATCTTGTTATATCAATTTTTGTTCATTTAAAAAGATGTTTTAATGCTTTTTTGCAGTTTTATATTATTTTTTAACTTGCTTTCAGTATAAACAAAACACAAAATTATTAAATACAAAGATATTTTTAAAAATCGTTAAAGTAGTTATTCATTAAAATAATACTGTAGTATTTTTATTCGTTTTAATTATTATTTGAATATTTATTTGAATAATTTTAGCTTGTTATATCCACTTTTGTCCATTTAAAATCCTGCTTGTTTTTTTGTTTTTTTGCTGCTTTATACCGTATTTTTAAGTTCTTTAAATATTTTTTTATCTTGCTTTGAGTATAAACAAAAAACAAAAAAGAATTAAATTTAAAATAATACTTTAGTATTCTTATTCATTTTAATTATTATTTGAAGATTTTAATCATTTTATCTTGTTATATCAATTTTTGTTCATTTAAAAAGATGTTTTAATGCTTTTTTGCAGTTTTATATTATTTTTTAACTTGCTTTCAGTATAAACAAAACACAAAATTATTAAATACAAATATATTTTTAAAAATCGTTAAAGTAGTTATTCGTTAAAATAATACTGTAGTATTTTTATTCGTTTTAATTATTATTTGAATATTTATTTGAATAATTTTAGCTTGTTATATCCACTTTTGTTCATTTAAAATGCTGCTTGTTTTTTTTGTTTTTGCTGCTTTATACCGTATTTTTAAGTTCTTTAAATATTTTTTTATCTTGCTTTTAGTATAAACAAAAAACAAAAGATAATTAAAATTAAAATAATACTTTAGTATTCTTATTCATTTTAATTATTATTTGAGTATCTAGTAATTTCAGCTTGTTTTATTTATTTATTTATTGTTGCTTGCTATCTTGATTGAGTTAGAGGTATTTTAAGTATTTAAAGAAAAGAACAACTTTCTTCATTTTCCATCTTAAGAATGACTGTGTTACTATGGTAACCAGTATTTGTTTTCTCACCCACGTTAAACCACGCCCCAGAATAGCTTGTGTTGTGCTTGTGCCTGTATTTATGCGACACGCTGAGCATTATTAAATGCACGACCCATCATAACGTTGCACCATGCCAAATCTTTCGCTTGTTCAGACGTCTTAGTATATGCAAATTCATGTCAATTGTGAATGGATGGGCGTGAAATTGCAGCACTCATCATGACAGCTGACAGTCATCAGACTGAACAGGCAACAGATGTCCCATCACTCAGTAATGGCTGCATTCTGTCTGGCTGTCACTGTTGTGATATAACACACTGCCAGTGTGCATTTTCAGAAATGAAGATGAACGTCAATAAACAGTGACACAGGCCGCGTTATTAACAGTTAAGAAGTTCTAAAGAAAGAATGCAGAAACGCATGTGTACCTGATTACCACGATAATGCCGTCAAAGATGTTGTAAGGGTTCTTGATGTAGCCGAAAGGACCATAAACCAGCAGCTTCAGGAGCATCTCCAGCGCAAACAAACTGGTGAAGACAATATTACTGATTTCCAGAGCGTTGGTCAACTCATCAGGCTGAGAAAGAAAAAGAGAGAAGAAGAGTGTAAAATCAAGACTATCACACTGCAGTCATAACAACAACAACAACAATAATAAATAACAGAACACTATTCTGTGGGAGCTGTGGAGCAAAATATAGTTGTTGTTTATTTTTTTGCAACAGCGTCCCCATCATTTTATGTACTATAGTTTGATTTTTTATTAAACTAACAGTGTGATGGTTAGTTTTAATAAAAGATTACTTGTTTTGCAGTCAAAATAGCACACATTTTACTGAAATTTACTAGAAAAGATACATTTAGATCCATTTACTAGTAAAGTAACTATATATTGTATTATGCATAATATATTATGACTTGTTTCTATAGATAGCATATTAAATAAAACTTTGCTTTGCCTTCATATTTTTTTTTTACGTTCGAGTATAAAAAACAAAAAACCTTATTAATAAATTTAAAATTAATATATAAATAACTCAAAATAAGTGTAATTAATGATTAAAATTAATAAATAAAATAATAAATACTATATATATATATATATATATTTTTTTTTTTTTATGTAATTATTAATTACATTTGCTTTAATGAGTTAATGTATGTTCATTTTTAGATGCTTTAAGCTGTGTATACTCAAAAAAACACTTTTTTTTAAATGATTTAACTTATATATATATATTAGTTAGATATAAAATAAATATACAATAAGAAAATGATTCCTTAGAAGCAAAAAAAAGACTATTGTCTTTATTTTTTCACTTTCTTTTTGTATAAACAACAAAAAATATAAAAAAATATACACAAAAAAAAAATAAAATAAAATAAAACATTATATAAAATAACTACTTAAAACAAGTGTAATTAATAGATAAAATAGGAAATATATATTTAAACTTGCTTTGGGTAGAAACAAAAAAAAATATTAAAAACAAAAAAAGGGATTTAAAAAAAAACTTCTTTACTGTAATAATTTTGTCTTGTTAAATATACAAAATTCTTATTAAATATACAATTAATATAAAATAACTTCTTAAAACAAGTGTAATTAATAATTAAAACAACAAGTGTTTATATATATATATATACACACACATACATAAATGTAAATAATAATTAAAATAGCACTTAAAGTAAAAAAAGAAGTACATTTTATATTTCTACTTTTATACTAATTTTCTTATTGTATGCGTGTGTATATCTACCTATCTCTCTCTCTCTCTCTCTCTCTCTCTCTATATATATATATACATATATACATACATACATACATACATAAGTGTAAATAATAAATAAAATTAAAATAGCACTTAAAGTAAAAATAAGTACATTTTATATTTCTATTTGTATACTCATTTACTTAATGTGTGTGTGTATATCTATATCTATATCTATGTATCTATCTGTCTTTATTTTTTCACTTTCTTTGAGTATAAACAACAAAAATATTATTAAATAAAAAAATGATATAAAATAACTATTTAAAACAAGTGTAATTAATAAATGAAATAGGAAATATATACTTTAAACTTGCTTTGGATAGAAACAAAAATAATTATTAAAAATAAAAAAGGGATTTAAAAAAAACTTCTTTATTGTAATAATTTTGTCTTGTTACTTCTATTTTTGTTCATTTAAAAAAAATCTTATTAAATATAAAATTAATACAAAATAACTAATTAAAACAAGTCTAATTAATAATTAAAACGACAAGGGCTAAAGTAAAAAGAAGTACATTTTATTTTTCTATTTTTATACTCATTTTCTTATTGTGTGTGTGTGTGTGTGTATATCTATCTATCTATCTATCTATACACGCACACAAAAAAAATTATAAAAAGCAAGGGAAAGAATACTAAAAATAAAGCAAGCAGGGAAAAAACTCTCAGATCAAAGACACATTCATTGCAAAAAAATGTAAGAAAACTGATTTTGTTCAGAGCTTGTCTCAATGCTTGTATCTGTAATAGATCACCGAAAACAGCTACAGACTACAGAACTACACAAATGTCACTCTCCTTGGCCTGCATGATTATTTGATACACATGCTCACAAACCATCTCAGCTGAGAAGTTACATAAGAAAAATATGATCTACAAACCTACGAATCTGCTCAACTCCAAAGGGCCCAGGTCATATTTTGCTCTCATTTAATTAAGCTGAACACAGACTTTCTTGGCCTCAGATTTCCTAATAGCTCGCGGTGCAGACTGTGCTAGATAAACGAACGCTGGGATTAACTTTTCGACATCACAAACACCAAGTTTCTCATTGTTCTTTGTTTCATCAGAGCGCATTGTGTCGAACGATTGCAGGGCTGAACTTAAAACTCAGATACAGGTGAACTACAAAGAGAGAACCGCAGATTCCCTGGTGTAATTGATGTTGTTGATAGTTCGGTATGCAGAGAGAGAGTTTTTTTTTTTTTTTTTTTTTTTTATGAGGCACGGGTGAATTGAAGGAGAGACATATGGGCCGGTTCATATTTCGCTTCAGTTTTTTTGATTGTAAAAATGAGACTGGGCAAGAGACCCAGCACGCATAACACATTCTTGAAACATCACGGCTAGCTGGGTTTAATGAACAGAGTCTTAAACGCCTGAAAACAAAACACAACATCCCCAAGCACGCAACTATTTTCCTATGAAAACTAACAGTGATTTTAAGAGACGTTTAGACAGGTCGCTGAACTTCAGAGTTTTAAATGATGACAAAAACGAGGTAATTGTTTTACCCAGATGATTGTTTCCGGAAAGTAATGAGGAAAAACACAATTACATACTGTGCATGAAATGAAAAATAACATCTGTATTAGCTAATAGAATTAAATGTAATCTAATCAGATTGAGAAGTGGTCCGTGGAGCACGATGATGAAGTGTGGGGCTATTTGTGGCTGTTGAGGTGTTTCGCAGAGGTGGGGAAGAAAGCCAACAGGGCTTTTTTTTGGTTATTTTAGCTGTTTTTTGGATCAGAGCGGCTCAGGGTTGGGCACTGTCTACCCAGCAGGAGCTTGCACTTGGCCTCTTCATAGGGTGAGGCCCTTCGGTTCAAATCAGGACCACTTGTGAGAAGAGTACACCACACACAAATCTATGCAGGAGTGATTTTTCTGGGAACTCCGAGGCCGAAGACTAACGGTGAACTCTGCATGCATCACAAAACATTTCCAGTTAGAGGTTTCCATGCCTGGAACATTTAAAAAGCATATTGTGATCTAGCATGTAAGGCTACTATGGGTTATTTTACTTAATGGGGTCAAAAATATTATGCAACCTCCTGGGCTGATGAGGAGCATCCAGACAGGGAGCTCAGACAAGCCTGAACTTCAGACCCCTCTTAAGATGAACTGCTTTTAAAGGACCATATCTCAGCAGCTGCACTCCGCTATCAGCTGCTGCTCATTCCAGCACATAGCAAACGCAAGATCAGAGTCTCTTTATCTAATTATACAGCTCCTGTGTCGTGAGGATATATACACAGGGGTCTACACTAAAAGAAACATTGTTCAACGGGTAACACCAGCAGGTCAAGTTGCAGTGGGAGTCTGCATCTCTCTCGCCTCCCCTGAGCCCGCTGAGTTTTAACAGACGCCCTAGTGTGGTTAGTTTGGTGGGGGGTAAGTGAGAATGAATAGGGGAAAGTCATGTGAGAGGAGGCATTGCCTCCATTGTGATATGATTGGATATGACTGGTTATGATCGGCTATGAGTGGTTCATGCAATAAATCCCGCCTCTTGTGTTTGTGCATGTTCCGCATTCGCGAATCAGTCTGCATGGACAATATAATAGTGTTAATGGGAAGACTAATTTAAAAAAGTAAGCAAACAACTCACACACTTAGATATAACCACTTTGTTTGGTCAAAGAAAGACTTAAAATGGCATGAAAACATCTGGAGTTTTTAGTGAGTGTTCAGCTTGGTGAAAGTTAAAGTAAATCTCTGTGTCTATGACCAATATTTACCAAGCTTTGATGACTAATGATCCAAAAAAAAAAAAAAAATAGTTCAAAGATAACTATTAAAAAGTGTAACTGAACATATTTGTGAAGTTTTAGTTGTGAAGTTCACAAAGGGGGTCATCGGATGCCCATTTCCCACAAGTTGATATGATTCTTTAGGGTCTTAATGAAAAGTCTTTAATATATTTTGGTTAAAAATTCTCAATGGTAGTGTAAAACAACACCCTTTTTACCTTGTCAAAATGAGCTCTGCAAAAATCATTCTGATCTGGTTGAGGTTGCTTTAAATGTTAATGAGCTCTGCTCCCCCCCTCTCTGTGGAGTGACGAGCCAGTTTACTTTAGCCGCATTTAGCCGCTAAACTTGCTAACTAGCACGTTATTAGGAAAGCTGATTGCAAAGATTAATAAAAAACCCTTATACTCACTTCTGCTGTAAGTGAAGCTGGATCACGAATGATTCGCACAAACATAGACGGATATATGTAGATCGGGAGGCGCATTCCATTCACAAACAAACGTAATCCACTGCATCTTCAGCGGCTCAGATGTCGGGAGTAAATGACGACCACTACATTCATTATTACATCCAGCAACACAACACCTCAATCAGAGATATTGTAACTTACATCCTTGCTCTGGCATCGAAACAATGGAGGTCAGACTGTTACAGCTGATTTAAGGCGGGTCTGAGGTAAGACGGTTATGTCAATCAACTATCGAGAGAGCTGCCTCTGTCGGTGTGACTCCACAGGCATCTGAGAATGGCTCGATTTGAAAAAGGGGAATATTATTTTGCATGGATTTTTATCATTATAGGGTAGATGTGTACATACACTGCCAACACACATTAATGTTCAAACAACATGTAAAACATATTATTTTGGAAAAAATGTAAAATGGTTAAAAAAACTAACTTGTTTAAATTCATACATGGCTTTGACAATGACTATGATTTTGAGATCCATCTTTTCACACTGAGGACAACTGAGGGACTCATACTCAACTATTACAGAAGGTTCAAACGCTCACTGACGCTCCAGAAGGAAACACAATGCATGAAGAGCCAGGGGGTGAACACTTTTGAACAGAATGAAGATATGTACATTTTTCTTATGTTGCCTAAATATCATATTTTTTATCATTTAGTACTGCCCTTTAGAAGCTACAGAAGATACTTACATGTTTCCCAGAAGACAAAATAAGTTAAATTTACCCTGATCTTCAAATTCCAAACGTTTTCACCCGTTGGCTCTTAATGCATTGTATTTCCTTCTGAAGCATCAGTGAGTGTTTGAACCTTCTGTAATAGTTGCATATGAGTCCCTCAGTTCCTCAGTGTGAAAAGATGGATCTCAAAATCATACAGTCATTGTTGGAAAGGGTTAAAATAGACAAAAATGCTGAAAAAAAAGAATTTGTGGGACGTGAAGGATTTTTCTTAAGAACAGCGGGCAGTTTAACTGTTCTGGACAAACTCATGAACAACTATCGCTAAACAAAAAACAAAAACAGCTGTGGATCATTCAGGAAACAACACAGTATTAAGAATCAAGTATATGTAAACTTTTGAACAGGGTCGTTTTTATAAATTCAACTATTATTTTTTCTTTTAGGCTATATGTAAACATTTTTATGTTAAATATCTTATTCAGTTCAGTACTAAATAGAAAATAACATGCATTTTGTATGATCTCTCTTATTTTAGGAAAGTAAGTAACATTTTGCAGATTCTGCAAGGTATATGTAAAATTTTGACTTGCTAACTGTAGAATACTGATTACATTGTTAATGTTTATTTAGCCAAGAAAATACATTTGATGCTGATAAGCCATTGTTTTCAGTTGTCAGTCGCAAAAGCTATAGAAGTTAGGATTTACAGAGGAAGGCTTTACAGCACTCAAAAAAAAAAAAAAAAAAGTTTCCTTGGCAAAGAACATGGCTGTGATGGCCACTTCCCAAGTATGAGATATGTGCTCCCTCATTACCAACAATGACGAGTACATGCTTACATCCAGCGAAAACGAAATTGTTCAAAATAATTGAAGCCCATGATGAGCAGTTGAAATTGTTTCATTGAAGCATAAACTAGCTAGTCTCATTTCCTCTCATTATGTAACCTCATTACGGCTCAAATGGCTTGTAGACAAGCTAAAAGGTTCACCACATGTTCACCGCATAACAGTTTGAATAGCCTAAAACGATTCACTTAGTAAGAAGTTCTCGTCTAAAGTAAATAAACGCTTGAGGTGGATGTGCAGTGGACAAAAACATTACGACCCCATTACGTATTGCCTATTTGGAAGTTGGAGCTGCATGGGATATACCCAAGGGCTCATAATGCTTTACATTTCTTTCCTCACACAAATTAGCCATATAACACAAATTGATATTTTGTCGATCATACTTGGGTAAACCCATGCAGTCAAACACCCACATAAAACATCTTATCTGAGGATAAAAACCCATTGCTGTTTTTGCAATAAGGCCTGTCATTATAAAGATTGTGTGAAGTCCCAGGGCAAGTCCTGAAACAAAGCAAGCAACCCTCAGTACTCATTAACTTTCACAGCCACAACAACAATAACCATTATGCCCCAATAGCACATTACGAAGGTAGAAGAAGAAGAAAAAGGGCAGAGTGGGAGGAAAAGGTTGAAAGACAAACTGAGATTCCCAGCAGAGATGGTTTGGAATTGTGTGGAATTGATGCTGAATATTTGAGTTTCTTATTGAAAATTTCAAAAAAATCCTTTATTAATGCATAGCACAGGTTAGATGGATAAAATGTGTTCATTTGAGCAGTAACATTCTCTTCTCACCATAAGCACATTGACCAGAGACTGCTACGACCTGTGCTGGGAAGTATTTGAAGTATGGGAAGCTTAAAGAACTTCATAGCTTCAAGATTATGAGCTTAAAAAAGTTCACCTACAAGTATGTGTCAACAAGATACTTGAGCTGGAAAACAGGGTATAGATAAACATGGTACATGACGCATAGCTTCTCTTGCACCACAACATGGGGTTGAGCGGTTTGAAACGTATGATTATGAAAGACCATTAAGTGATTTGAAAGCACTTCAAAATGTGTCAACAACAGAGGCAAACAAACACACTGTTTAGGGGGTTTCAGCGCTTCATGTCTGGCCTCCTGAAAAACTAAAATTGCAAATGCAAACAAATATACAAGATCTTAGATACACCAACTAAAAAAAGGATATATATATATATATATATATATATATATTATTATTATTATTATTATTTTTTTTTTTTAAGAAACAATACTTGCATTAAACTGATAAAAAGTGACAGTAAAGACATCAGTTTACCATTTCTATTTCAAATAAACATTTTTTTTTTTTTCAAAAAATCTTGAATTATCAGTTTTCACTAAAATATTAAGTCTTTTCAACTTTAAGAAATGAGAAATGTTTCCAAAACCGTAATAATAATTCATAAAATTATAGATTTTTGTATATTTAATAAAATAAATTCAGCCTTGGTGACACCATACTTATAAAGTTCGGGGTCAGTAAGATTTATTTATTTATTTAGAAGTTAATACTTTTTCAATTCAGGATGCATTAAATTGATCAAAAGTGACAGTAAAGACACTTATAACGTTACAAAAAATATTGTAATTTGAAAATAATATTTTACATAGATGTTGTTCTTTCATACTTGCAAGAATACTTGGGGGGGCTATCACGCTTTTTTACAAAAACATTAAGCAGCTATTTTAAATTATGTTTCTTCAGCACCAACTCTATGATTTCTGAAAAATCATATGACAGACTGAAGCAATGTATGCTTAAATCTCAGCTTTGCCTTCACTGGAAAATATAAAATATATTACAATAAAAACAGTTGTTTTAAATTGTAATTATATTTCACAATATTTCAGTTTTTACTGTATTTTTGATTAAAAAATGCAGCCTTGGTGAGAATTAGAGACTTTCAAAAATAAGTTTCCAAAATTGTAATAATAATTCATAATATTACCAATTTTAAATAAAATAAATGCAGCCTTGGCGACACCATACTTATAAAGTTGGGGGTCAGTAATATTTTTTATTTTATTATTATTATTATTATTAATATTATTATTATTTAAACAAGTTAATACTTTTATTCAGAAAAGATGCATTAAATTGATCAAAAGTAACCGAAAAGGCATTTATAATGTTAAAAATATAGAGATTTTATTCTAAATAAATATATTTTAAATTGATGCAGTTCTTTTTTATTTTTGGAAGAATACTAAAAAAATCTATCTAAGTTTATGCAAAAATACTAAGCAGCACAACTGTTCGCAACATCAGTTAAAACATGGCATGTTTCTTCAGCAGCAAATCAGCATTTGAAAAATCATATGACTGACTATAGTTATGGCTGCTTAAAATTCAGCTTTGCCATCACAGGAAAATATAAAATATATTACAATAAAAACATTTGTCTTAAACTGTAATAATTTCACAATATTACTGTTTTACAGTATTTAAAAAAGCAGCAAAAAAATGCAGTCTTGGGTGAGCATAAGAGACTTTCAAAAATATGTTTCCAAAATTGTAATAATATTTCACAATATTACAGACTATTTTTAATGACATAAATCCAGCTTTGGTGAGCTTTTTTCTTTTTTTAATTAACTAAATATTTGAATAGCATTGTACTAATAGTGTCCGCAAGCATTAGTTGTAGAGTTGCAATTTTTTTTGAGTAAAATCCTTTCTCAGGCAAATAGGCAAATATCCCTTTCTGGCTAAAAGAGTTGACAGATATATAGCCTGAAATGGAAGGGAAACAGCAACACAGCCAAGAAATAAAACAAACAGAATGGGCTGAGGAGCTTTTGAACAACTTTGGGCTAAAGGTAGAACGTGATAACTGATGGAAAAGAAAGATGGAGATCAGCCTGTGGATTTATATTTAACCTCTAAAATAAAAAGCACACGTTTCAGCTCCGTAAATAGCAGCCATGTGGTCAGGTTTTGTATGGGCTTCATGCGTAAGATCAAGCGATCAACATGTCTCCTCTCCAAGAAACACAGACCGGGGTCTGGAAGGAGGCCGCACAGAACACAGCTCAGATCAACGTAGCTCAACCTCTTCTGCCTGTTATTCTCAGTCATTCACACATTCCCCTTTGGCTACACTCTGTGGAACTCCACTTGATCTTAACTTCATCCAGCAATGTGCAATCTTTCCATCTGTGCCGCACAATGTAATACCAAAGCCGGACAACACAACATCAAATAATGTTTTGAACCCTACTAGCCACATTTCAAGGACAGAAACGATAAACAAAGCTGGAATTGTTGCAGTCGAGAGCTTCTTCTTCATTCCACAGTGGGTTTAAAAAGTGAGGCAGGATGTCAGTGATTGGGAGAGAGGAGCTCAGACGAGAATGAAAGACAAAGGGCAAGGGAAGCTTCAGGAATGTGAAACAGGAACAGATGCAATTAGCCAGATTGGAAGTTTTATGAGGATCAAAAAACCCAAGTGACCTTGTGCATCCAAATTCTTGCTCTATCTCAGTCTCCAATTCTC
This sequence comes from Labeo rohita, assembly GCF_022985175.1. NCBI lineage: Eukaryota > Metazoa > Chordata > Actinopteri > Cypriniformes > Cyprinidae > Labeo > Labeo rohita. Next base: position 12,886,922 of record NC_066880.1, read on the forward strand.
CAGATGGACCGCTCCATAAAGACGACGTTCACTGCCAGAATTCCCCAGGAGTTTACACAGAACAAAATGAGAAGGGAGACAAAAGAAGCTGAAGTCCTGAGGGGGAGGGGGATGCCATCCTTGCACGTGTGCATATTTCTATTGTTACAGGTCCACCATGCTTACACCTTCAAATACACATTACCATTCAGTAGTTTGGGGTTAGTAAGTTTTTTGATCAAAAAGTGACAGTAAAGACATTTTATAATGTCACAAATACATAAATATAAAACACAACAATTCTTTCTGGTCCTTGAATCTGATTGGCCGAGAGGAGTGCAATATTCTAGTGATATCAGAACTCCAACCACGGCGAATGCCAAAATTCACTATAATTGTATAGATAATGCTGTTTTTGTGTTACGGAATGTAGTTTTAAGAGTTTTTATGTGAGAATATACTCGTTTAGATTTCAAATATGCAGTTTGTTAATAAAGACAACTTTTATATGATAATTTACTCGTACAAACGTGCATCTGGAATTGTGGTATAAATGCAATTTTACACTTGGCTGTATATTGGCACGGTGTGATTATCTACGGCCGAATCACAGCCGTGCTGATATACAGCCATATCGCACTGCTACTTGTGTGATATATTCCGCAAAAACATTCAGCAATATAACTGTTTTTGACATCAATAAAAACATGACGTGTTTCTTGAGCACCAAATCAGCATATTAGAATGATTTCTGAAAAATCACATGACAGACTGGAGAAATGGCTGCTGCAAATTCAGCTTTGCCAACACAGGAAAATCTAAAATATAGTTGATGTCAAAAGTTTACGTACATCTTGCAGAATCTGCAAAAGGTTAATTATTTTACCAAAATAAGAGGGATCATACAAAATGCATGTTATTTTTTTATTTAGTACTGACCTGAATAAGATAACTCACATAAAAGATATTTACATATAACCCATAAGAGAAAATAATAGCTGAATTTATAAAAATGACTCTTTTTTTTACATACACGGTATTCTTTATACTGTGTTGTTACTTGAACGATCCACAGCTGCGTTTTTGTTGTTGTTGTTTTTTTGTTTAGTGATATTTGTTAATGAGTCCCTTGTTTGTTCTGAACAGTTAAACTGCCTGCTGTTCATCAGAAAATCCTTCAGGTCTCACAACTTCTTTGTTTTTGTTTTTTTAGCATTTTTGTGTATTTGAACCCTTGTGTATGATTTTGAGATCCATCTTTTCACACTGAGCACAACTGAGGGACTCATATGCAACTATTACAGAAGGTTCAAACGCTCACTGATGCTCCAGAAGGAAACACAATGCATTTAGAGCTGGGGGTGAAAACTTTCTGGAATTTGAAGATCAGGGTAAATTTAACTTATTTTGTCTTCTGGGAAACATGTAAGTAGCTTCTAAAGGGCAGTACTAAATGAAAATCTGATATTTAGGCCAAATAAAATATACACTCTTCATTCTGTTCAAAAGTTTTCACCCTCCCTTTCTGTAATAGTTGCATAAAAAGATGGATCTCAAAATCATACAGTTGCTGGGTCACAAAAATGCTGAAAAAGCAAAGAATTTGTGGAAACAAAACAAAACAAAAAAACAGCTGTGGATCTTTCAGGTAACAACACAATATTAAGAATCAAGTGTATGTAAACTTTTGAGCAGGGTCATTTTTATAAATTCAACTATTATTTTCTATTGTGAACTGTATGTAAACATCTTTTATGTGAAATATATTATTCAGGTCAGTACTAAATAAAAAATAACATGCATTTTGTATGATCCCTCTTATTTTGGTAAAATAAGTAACATTTTGCAGATTCTGCAATGTGTATGCAAACTTTTGACCTTAACTGTATATTACAATAAAAACGGTTGTTTGTTTTATTTCACAATATTACTGTTTTTACAGTATTTTTGATTAAAAAATACTTTCAAAAACCTTTAAAAACCCCAAACTTCTGAACTACTATCCTGGGCCCACTGAATTCATGCGACGACTCTGCGTCTAATAAACTGCATTCATTTTTTGGCCGCTTGAGTTAAAAAGGCCGAGGACCAAACTTTTTACATTGCCCGCATATTCGCTCCCGCTTGCCAGCAGACGTTCCCATTTACTTCATATTTTTTGAATAACTCTCAAATTACCAGAATAAATCACTCTAATCAGAGTGCGTGATGATAAATGTTGTTTTCTTGTCTGAGAATCAACCATTTTCTGAGAAAAATACAAAACTCTAACTCTCACTCCGAGGAATTCATCATCCTTCAAAGTTGCAACGTCTCATAAAATACTGATAATTTTCCTAGTTGCTCACGTCAAAGGCCTGAGTTACGACTTCAATCACGAGTTAAGGGGGGCCGTTGCAGGCGGGCATGAACTGCGGTGTGTGCCCTCCAAAAGATCTGGAAGACTGTGAAGCATGCGAGCACACTGTGTAAACACACTGCAATGAATTTCAGATGTGTGCCAGTTGCCCTCTCCGTTCAGTTCAGCCCTCAAATTCGTGCTCATTCTCTAGTATGGCGAATTACCACACAATGGTAAACAACAAAAGCATGGTGCATATGGAAAGTCTTTCATTCCATAACACCGCAGCACGGGCAGACAGGTACATGGGCGATTTTTATTCTAAATTAGGACATGCTACCGTTCAAAATTTTGTGGTCTGTAAGATTGCTTTAAGCTGCTTATGCTCACCATGGATGCATTTATTTAAATTTAAAATAAATGTTGTCTATTTTAATGTAATTTATTCCTGTGATGGCAAATCCTCTTCAGTGTCACGTGATCTTTCAGAAATCATTCTAATATGCTGATTTAGTGCTTAAAAACTTTTATTATTATTAGTGTAGAAAACAGTTTAACACAAACGGACAGCATTTATTTAAAATACTGTCATTTTACTGTCATTTTGATCAAATAAAGGCATTCTTATTGAATAAAAGTCCTTAATTACTTTAAAACTATATATCTTACTGACCCCAATCTTTTCGAACAGTACTGTATGAAGTCACAAATGTGAGATTTACAGGCAGAATTACAAGTAAATACATAATTGTGATATAAAGTTGCAATTATGAGAAACAGTCGCAATTGCGAGATATAAAAATCACAATTACTAGAAACAAAGTAGCAATAATTGTGACGTATAAAAGCAAATTGTCAGATTAAGACAATTAGGTGGAAATAAACTGAGAGAGAGAGTAAAAACGACCTTTTTTCACTCTGAGGCAAAAACATCATTTTATCTTATAAATGGGGGTTTGCTGATATCAATTCAGTGAGAACAGCATAGAGACGTGCACTAACCTGCTCATGGTACTCAATGCCCATGCTGAGTGTGTTGATGAGAATGGCGATCATTATTCCACGTCCAAAGTACTTGCTGTCCACAATCTTACGGAAAGTGTCGCACACCAGCCTCCAGAAACGGACCACCTTTGCTGCCCGAGCTCCTAGTGCAAACTTCTTCTTCTTCCTGTTGGGATCTCTGCTGTCCCGATAATGGGCATCCTGTGTGAACTCATATACGCCCTCACTGTCAGAGTCTGCTGTTTCATTCCCATCTACTCCCTCTGAGTCGTTGGACATCGATTTGGTGCAATACGGACACGTCTCGGGGTCAAAGGTCAAAGCTGTGTCCAAGTTTGTGCCACTGCAGTTCATGAGAGCATCCTTACAGATGATCTTGCCTAAAATGGTAAGAAAAAGCACATGATGCATAGCCAGATGTCTATTTATTTTGTTTTGTTTTTTAATTTTCAGGCAAATTAAAACATTTTAAAAAAGCTTAACCTTTTTTAATTATAGTTTATAGTTTGCACTGTATATCATCTTTACAAATTTTAATTAAAAACATTTTAATTTGCAAAAGTAAAACTATGTCCATCAAATCAAAGAATGTAATTCAATTTTAATTGTAAGTTGTATTGTAATAGTACTTACCACTGCAGATTCTCTTTATTAAAAAAACCCCTTTGCAATAATATTTTAAAAACATTTTTAATAGAATAATTTAAAGTCGAATTATTGTTTGTTTTACTTATATACATATATAATTTATTCCATTAAAAAAAATTGTACTAAATGTATTCATTTAAAGTAATATTTAAAAAAAAAAAATTAAATAACAATTTTAATAGAATCATTTGAAATCAAATTATCATGTGTTTTATATATACATATACATAATTTATTAAAATAAAAAATAAATGTATTAAGTCAAAGTAATATTTTAAAAGAACATTTTTAAAATCTAATTATCGTTTGTGTTTTAGATATACATTATTTATTAAAATAAAAATATAAATTGTATTAAAATGTATTAATTTAAAGTAATATTTTAAAAAACATTTTAATTTTTACATTTAAATTTGTTAAAAAAGAATTACATTTTCTTTAATGTTTTAATAACTGAAGAATGCAAAAATTTGTTTTTCAAAAATTTGTTATGAATAATCTTTTACTATTTTATAATTTTTAAAAAATAAATAAATTGTATTAAAATTAATTAATTTTAACTAATATTTTAAAAACATTTTTAAAAGAATCACTTTAAATGTCATTATCATTTGTGTTTATATATATAAATTAATGTGTATACATAAAATTAAAATAGAAAATGTGCTAAAATGTTAACATTTAATTTTATAAAAAAAATTATATAATGTTTTAATATATAATAAATGCAACAAATTTATTAATTTGTTGTGTATAATCTTTACTATTTTTATTTTTTTTTAAAAATCACTGTAAGAGTAGTAGTTTCTAGCAAAATTAGACATTTCAATGTTGTATTTCCAGCAAAAGCAACTAGAACACATATTGTAACTGGAGGTATAAACAAAACACAACATTGAAAAATATAAAACTACTAATTTTGTTGATTTATTTCATACCGCCCAGCCCTACTCTAAAGTGTTTCACACATCCAGCTGCTGAATTTCACAAATTTCTGAATTTCAGCTGAAGTAACTCATTTAAAATCCATTTACCAGGAGGACCTTGTGTCTCCACCAGGCACTGTGAGGTGTTGATGGGAGTTGGGGGGATGTTTAGATTGGTAAGAACACTAGCAGTGCAACTGCCTCCTCCTGGCTCCAGAATTCTCTGTCTGAGTTGCTCTAAGGCCAGAGACGGCTGTAACGTGGGGTAGTTCTTATGTACTGGAGCCGCAAATGGCACTGAGTTCCTCTTATATGCCTGGAGCACCGTGGGAGAAGGCGAGGGGCCGCAGCGCAGCGGCTCAAGGTGGCCCGCGGTCTGATAAACACTATGCACAGATTCTGCACCACTGGGGCCAAGAGACCCACCAAAGGGGTCCTGCTGAGGGACAATGACAGGTAGCATGAGACGCCCAGAGTTGCTGACATTGCCACTCTGGGAGCTCTGGTTGTCCACCTCTCTGGCCCCATCAGTTCGGATACTCCCATTGCCCAGATGGTAGTGATGGTGGAGGTGATGATGGTGATGGTGCACGACGTGACGGATGGATCCCTGGCGCTGCTTCTGCCGGCGTCTTTTCGTGGGCGGCGGTTCCAAAGGCGGAGAAGCGCAAATCCGCAGGCCCGCCCTGCGACCGGCGGCTCGGATGAGGTGGGCGAGTTGTCTGGTGCCTTTGCGGATGATGTGGACTAGATACTTGAGAAGCTCGTCGTAGCAGCTTCCTGGCTCAGAGAAGCTATTGAGCGTGCTGGCGTTGGACCTGAAGCGCACTCTCTGCTCCTTCATAAGCTGGCTCTCCCGTTGCTTGGTCTCAGAGAACTGTGTCGCTATGACAACTAGACAAAGGTTGATCATGAAGAATGAGCCCACCTGAAAAACAGTGGAGGGAGTGGAGCAGACCATGAACAGAGAAAGCTTCACTGCTCATTAACAACATTGTTACTGTAACAACAAGAAAAGATGGTATCATAAAAATAGCAGGGATAAAATCAATAGTTATTTTCTGTACTAATAGGATTTAAAATTAAACAAATAGTTCACCCCAAAATGAAAATTCTGTCATTAATTACATACCCTCATGTCATTCCAAACTTGTAAGACATTCATTCATCTTAATACACAAATTAAGATATTTTTGATGAAATCTGAGAGCTTTCAGACCTTGCATAGACAACAATGCAACTGACGAGTTTAAGGCCCAGAAAGGTAGTAAAGACATCATTAAAAAAGTCCATCTGACATCAGTGGTTCAACCTTAATTTTATAAAGCTATTAGACAATTTCTTCTATTTTAATAATGTCGTTACTACCTTTCTGGGCTTTAAATGTGTCAGTTGCATTGCTGTCTATGCAGGGTCTGAAAGCTCTTGGATTTCATCAAAAATATCTTAATTTGTCTTCTTAAGATGAATGAAGGTATTACAGCTGTAACTATCCCTTTAACAGATAGGAAGTTCAAAACAATGCCACATTTAAAGGGACAGATCTTCCAAAAAGGAAAATTCTGTTATTATTTATTGACCATCACATCATTCCAAACCTGTATGACTTTTTTATTCTGTGTAACACAAAACATTTTGAAAAACGTTTCAGTGTTTTTTGTACACACAGTGATAGTCAAACAGTTTTTGATTACCAATATTCTTCAAAATATCTTCTTTTATGTTCCACAGAAAAAAGTCAAACAGGTTTAGACAGACATGACATTGAGCAAATCAAATCAACTTAAGTCAAATTGTATCCAATGTAGCTACAGAGCGATAAATCCAGAACAAAAAGGGAACTCTCACGAATGTTTTCCTATGCGTTTGATTACGCACAGACGAGTACACAGAAGCTACAACGGTCTATCACGCCACATTAAAGAGCGCCAAAACGGTATTTATTGCTTGAATTTCATAACGAAATGGACAGAATTTGAAATTTGAGACTTTGTTTGATATCAAAAGTAACACAAAACCTAGCCTATTGCTATTTGTTTATTCATTAACAGAAAACAGCATAGACCAAAAAGATCAATTGTGATTTAAGAATCGATTTTGGTTCATTAAAATGAGAATCTATTAAAATCGAGAAATCGATTTTTTTTTGTTTTGTTTTGTTTTGTTTACCAAACCCTAGCGTATTTTGTTGTTTTTAAACACTGCAATGTCCTTCTGTAACTTAGGTTCATGATTAACAGTGAAAATGTGAACAAAAATAAAAGCAATTAAATGTTTTATTCTAATTAAAATATGAAAATTATAATGATGGGTAATAATAGATTATGACGGAATTTGTACGACCCTGTTCTAAAATGTTAAAGTCTGGTGCAACCTCTGATATATACATATATATATATATATATATATATATATATTTTTTTTTTTTTTTTTTTTTTTTTTTTTTTTTTTTTTACATGGGTACACTGTATGTATATGATATGTGTCCATAAAAGCATCTTGTCAACAAATTTAAAGGCATAGTTCACCAAAAATGAAAATTTCATATTTTGATGAAATCTGAGAGCTTTCTGACCCTGGATAGACAGCTACAGCATACACGCAATGCAAACTGTTGAATAAACGTATTTTATTTTTCTTTGCGCACAAAAAGTATTCTCGTAGCTTCATAAAATAAAGGCTGAACCACTGATGTCACATTGACTATTTTAACAATGTCCTTAATACCTTTCTGGGCCTTGAACGTGTCAGTTCCGTTGCTGTCTATGCAGGGTCAGAAAGCTCTCGGATTTCACCAAAAAAATATCTTAATTTGTCTTCTGAAGATGAACGAAGATCTTACAGGAACTATCCCTTTAAATCATTTTGACAGCAATCCATTTCCAAGGCTAAACAAAACATGATTCATATGATGTTATGGACATTGCAACTACAACTGCTTTTTAAAAAAAATGGTCATTTTAAAAATGATTCTCATGTCTTTGTCTAGTGAGCTGTCTAAGCCTGTCTGACACAGAGTTATATCAGAGTCAGTATAAGGCAGTGTGTCTGGTCGGTGACAGTTCAGGTAATGTTCTCATAAATGTGTCCAGGTGTCTCAGCCCAAAGCCACTCACTATTATCAGGAGGATGAAGTAGATGAAATTGTAGAAGGAGTGAGCATCCATAACAAAGTACATGATGTCCACCCAACCCTCCAGAGTAATAACCTACAGGGAAAGAACAAAAGGTGAAGGATTCAGCACAGCTCATGTCTCTTATTCACATAAAAGAAGACATTTTTATATATGTATATATATAAAACTATTTTTGGAAACTCTTGCATTCTAGATAACAATATTATGAAAGCCTGTTTCCGCAACTGAATAAAAAAAAAAAAAATACTGTAATTGCATGTTTTAATCTGACCTTTCTTCTCAGATTTGTGAGATACAAACCTGCAATTACGAGAAAAATGTCAGAATTGTGAGTTTATCTTATTTATATTTCACAATTCTGAGAAAAAAGTCAGAATCAGGAGAAGTAAACTCGCAATTGCGAGGGAAAAAAGTCAGAATTGCATGTTTGTGTCATGCACTTCTGAGAAAAAAGTCAGAATTGAGATTTGTAAACTCGCAATTGTGAGAAAAACAGTCAGAATTGGGAGATAAAAAGTTGCAATTACCTTTATTTTTTTTTATTCAGTGGCAGAAACAGGCTTCCATACATTATAATTTTCAAGCATGAGAAAAACGACATACTGGTACTAATTTCAATACAATGACAGACATGCAAACTAAAAGCATAAGTAATCTCTGATTATACGCTTGTGTGATCAGTTTTCGGTTCTGTACTCAAGCATGCTCGATGAGGTAGACAGTACAGATATCGCATGCTCAGGGGGGTCCCTACCCAGCATGCACTCTTCATTCCCTTTGATTAATCTGTCACAGATTAGGGAGAAACGGGGAAAGGCAAAACCGGAAAGGAAAGGCATTTGCTTGCTATTTACAGGGCAATTGGGTGTGCTGGCAGGATGAAGGGCTGTCAAACAGCTAATTCATTTTTAGATACTAAAAATTAAGCGTAGCCAGAGAATTGGCCGCTTGCAAAAAAAAGAAGATTAAGACATCAGGCCAATCCACAGATCAGTATATAACAGCCTCCTAAATTTAAATAGAAATGCATTTTGGTGTATTGTAAACATATGAAAAATGAGAGTTTAATTTAATTTGAGATTAAAATCAGTGCGTACATGCTATCGGACACAGAAGAATTAAAACCTTATCACTTTTTTTGTGATAAAAAAAAAAAACAGAATAAAAATTAATAGAGCCCGTTGATCTCTGCTATTGTCTTCATGCCAGACTCTAAAAAGGCTAATCCAAAATCCCAGGACAAATGAGCTTTGTTATTTAAACACAATGTCAAGCATTTAAAATATCATTGAATGGTCAGGGAAACTGGTAAGCACATGTGGGTTCATGAGAGTAAATTTAGTATTAGTTTGGATCCACTGCAGGCAATCAGTAAACTAAATGTTACTGTTTGGTAAAAGAGCCTAGGAGTTTGGTGGCTGTGTAAAATAAAATAAAATAGAAATAGAAATATAAAAATAAAAATAAAAACAATCAAAAAATAAATAAAAAGATTAGATAAAACAAATAAAATAATAAAAAAATAAATAAAAATGAAGTAAAATAAAATAAAAACTTAAATTAAATGAGTAAATATAAAATGAAACAAAATAAAATAAATAAAAAATTAATAATAAAATAAAGATAAATTAAATTAAAAACTTAAATTAAACGAATAAAAATAAAATAAGTAAAAAATAAAGTAAATAAAAATGAAGTAAAATAAAATAAAAACTTAAATTAAATGAATAAATATTAAATGAAACAAAATAAAATAAATAAAAACAAAATAAAAAATAAACTAAAACAAAGATGAAGTAAATTAAACTAATAAAAATAAAATAAGTAAAAAATAAAGTAAATAAAAATGAAGTAAAATAAAATAAAAACTTAAAATAAATAAATATAAAATGGAACAAAATAAAATAAAAATTAAATAAAACAAAATAAAAAAGATAAATTAAATTAAATTAAATAACTAATTAAAAAAAGTAAAAAATAAAGTAAAATAAAGTAAAGTAAAATAAAAAAAAATTAAATTAAATAAATATTAAATTAAACTAATAAAAATAAAATAAAATAATAAAATGAAATAATAAAATTAAATTAACATTAAAGTAAAATAAAATAAAAACTTAATTAAAACAAAATAAAATAAAAAATAAAATAAAATTAATAAATAATTAAACAAAAAATATAAATAAAAATAAAAAATGATTAAAATAAAATTTATATTAAAAAAACAATTAATAAATTAACTAATACATTTAAAAATTTAATTAAACAAATAAATAAAAATAAAATAAAATGCATTTTAAAAGCCACAAGTGAATTTAGGCATGACAACACTGCAATGTCCAGTATGTAAAACAGTGTTTATTTTTAGATTAGTGGTACTAAATTATTAATTTATGTATTTTTATTTTTGTTATGTTAACTTATGTTATCCTCACTAAACTGTCATTTTAAGGCATTGTAAGTGTTTTTATAGTTGTTGGTAAGTCTTCACAGTATCAGCAATAAAACAAGACATACAACAGACCTGGAAGATGGCAATCCAGGCATAACCAATGTTGTCAAAGTTTATAGCCCCCTTGAAGGGATTGGCCTCTCCGGCAGAGCAGTTGGTGTAATACTTGTTCCAGTTGACGCAGGTGGTGTTGTCTGTGCTATTGTAAGCTGCCATGTCCAGCTGGCACTGCCGGCCCTCCTCGTGGAGCGTGGGGATGGAGGTGCACAAGCGCATGCCGTTCTCCCGTGGTTGCGAACAGATAAACGGATTCTCATCATCGTTTTCTGTGTGGTAGTAGTTGTGCAGGTCTAGACTGGTAGGCCTGTACAAAGGAAACAAAATAAGAACTGCTTCTTAAAACGATAGTTTACCACCCAATAATGAAAATGTAATCACTTTTTTAAAGCTGTTGCAAAACTAAGTGACCTTCTTTATTTTAAGGAAGACAAAAATAGAAATTTGGAAAAACTGACTTCAAAAATGGCACAAAAGAATGCAAAAGAGCACAAAAGTATCTATAAACAATCTTCTACGACAGCCTTCCAGGTCTTCTATGATGAACAGACCAAAATTTCCAGACTGAGTCAGTGAAGTGAATTTGTGAATGAATCATTCAAACCAGTTATGTAAACAGGCTCAACCAGGTTACTGAAAATATGTAAGTCAGAAGAAATCTTTGTTCATGAAAAACAAAAAATTCAGTGTGTTCCTCACACAAGGCTTATGTATGCTTCAGAAGACCTGGAATGAGTCATATGGACCCATTTTAAGGACCTTCTATTACTTTTTCTGCTTGAAAGTCCTATTTCCCCAAGACATTTTTCAAAAAAAATCACCTTTCGCGCCACGAAAGAATGGAAATGTATCCAGCGCACAGTTCGGACAACCCATGCAAAACTGTACACTGAGCAATAACTCAGCCAATGAAGTCCTCAGTGCCCTCCGCTCAGCCTTAGCTTTTTCTAGGGTTGGGCAAACCCCCATTTAAGCAGCAGTCAGGCTACAGCGAGATCAGCGGTAACTATCTCCAGAAGAAATGCGATTGAGCAAGGCCTAGCTTTAATGGCGTTTGGCTCTGACACTGGATAATTGGGCCGTCTGTCAACACAAATTCACCTCAGAGAGAAAGTGCCATGGCGAATTAGCTGCACAAGTACCTTCAATTACCCATTGGGACAAATCCTAGCCTTCCAAGTAACCCTGCCCCTTGAAATATTTATTTCTTAAGAGCAATTTAACAGTTTAAGACCGTCTTAATGTTACATAATCACCGCTGCGAGCCAATCTCTGTGAGGCAGTGGATTCCTTCACCAAACTGTGTTAGCCAGGCAATGAATCCGTGAAGTCTAATTCATGCTCTCTGTGCAGTGACAGCTGTGGGGTTTACAGGGTAGATAGTAAACAAAAAGAATTGATTTAAGGTTGAAAATTACAGGTAAAGTTACAGAGGAAGTCCACGTCTCTCTTGCCTCCTTTGAGCCCATTGAGTTTTAAAAGACACCCTAAAGTGTGCGGTGAGTTTGGTGAGGGGTAACTGAGAATGAATGGGGGAGATATGTGAGATATGATTGGATATGGCTGGTTATATTCGGCTGTGATTGGTTCATGCGATAAATCCCGCCTCTTGAGTTTGTGCACGTTCTGCGTTCACAAATCAGTCTGAATAAACAATATAATGGCGTTAATGGGAAGACTAATTTAAAAAAGTAAGTAAACAACTCACACACTTAAAACGGCATACATTTAAAATGGCACGAAAACATGATCTGTGGGAGTTTTTAGTAAGTAATCAGTTTGGTTAAATTTAAAGTAAATCTCTGTGTCTCTGACCAATATTTATTAAAAAGAATAGCTGAACGTAAGTTCACAAAACAAATACATCGCTTAAACTGTGTTAAAAAAGGCTGATTTGATGAGATTAATATTTGGCTGCAATAAAATAAAATAAAATAAAACAAACTATTATAAATAAAGTTAAATTAAATTAAACAAATAAAAATAAAATAACATAAAAATTAAAATAAAATAATAAAATAATGTAAAATAAATACAATAAAAAATAATAAAATAAAAATGTATTAAATGAATAGAAAACAAAATAGAAAATAAAATTAAAATTAAATTAAACAAAAATATAAAAAATATATAAAATATTATATTTTAATAATATAAAATAAATCATTTTAGGAATATAAAATAAAACTAATAAAAATAAAATACAAATTACATTAAAAAATAAAATAAAATAATAAAATATAATAAAATAAATACAATTAAATAAAACTAATAAAAATACAGTAAAAATTAAATTAAACAATTAAAATAAAAATAATAAAATTTAAAATTAAAATAAAATAAAATAAATAAAAATTATATACAAATTAAATTAAATTAAACAAATAAAAATAAAGTTAAAAATAAAAATTAAATAATTAGGATGTGACTGTTTATTATCGTCTGTGATTGGTTCATGCGATAATCCCTGCCTCTTGCGGCATTTTGAAATGGCATGAAATGGCACGAAAAACGTCATCTGTGGGAGTTTTCAGTGAGTAATCAGCTTGGTGAAATTTAAAGTAAATCTCATTGCTGTGACAAATATTTACTGAGCTTTGATGACCCGAAAAATTCAAAAATAGTTAAAAGTTAACTATTAAAAAGAATAGCTGAACATGGGTTCACAAATAAAATCTATTGTTTAAATTGTTACTGCCTTGAGTTATTATTTTGGAAAAAATGTAAAATGCTTAAAAACACTAACTTGAGATTAGCACTTGGCTTTAATGAAAAAGAACATTGATTACACTGTAAATGTAAAAATAAAAAAGAATTGTTTTTTTGACAGTGTAAGTAATGACATGAATTTACATATGACTTTAAAAAAGACAGGAAAAAACTAAGACAAAAGCTTTTAGGACTTTATTTGTTCATTTATTTGTTTGTCCGTGCCAATTTATGTATTTCTCTTTATTGCTTTCCATCCTCTTTTCTGTCGGCCCATAAAATCCAATTTAAATTGATTTTGTGTTGACATTTGGCCTTTGATCATTACAATAATGTGCTCACATTATAAACCTTCTCATTTCAAGACTCCTCGTAAATTAATGTCATGACTGCGAAACCATCACACTCACAGGGAGAAGTTTTCTGGGAGGAAGCAGCGATTGCGGAGAAGCCCGGCCCATAGCTGGACCCCTACGATCCCAAAGATGAAGAAAACAAAGAAGCAAAGCAGCAGCACATTGCCCAGCATGGGAAGAGTGTCCAGCAGAAGCGTCACCAGGATCCTCATACCTGCAACACAATAAAAGAGCAACCGTAGTATTATTTCATCCCTCACACACTCAAAAATACACCGTTGTAATAATAAAAAGATATCGTCAAAAGCATATTGCTCTCGTAAAACATGAAATTATAGTGTTGTAATGCACTGAATAAACTGTTGCTCTCATTCATGTTTATACGCGCCAGTAAAAATCTTTGCTGATATCCAGTTTTTCAGACACTGCTGCTGCCCTGGCTTCTCCAATATATCTGCCCTGTGTCAAACCACAATGCCAGCTGACTGGAGCATAAATGATGAAAATCATTTCCTGCTCAGGGTTTGGCGGGTAATTGGTGAAGCAGGGTAATCCAGCCGGTGCTCCCTGGCAGCCTGCAGTCTGTGGGTGATAACTGTGGCCGGCTGCAATTTCCACATTGGAGGAAGAGTGAGTGGCGATAAGCAGTGAGGCATTAACAGGAATGAATGACAATGGAGGATCCGTGTCATCACATAAAATGCTCTGTGCTGTGTGGGTTTACAGAGCTCAGTATTGTGCAGATGCTGCATTTCTCAAAGCCGCCGTCTTCGAGACGGGATTCAGCCCCTCTAATGAGACGCCCTGATGGAAACACGGCTTCGAAATATTTTTTATGTCTTGAAATTTAGGGAACGCTGTGTCGTTTTGTGAGTATTTATCAGCCTGTGTCTATTTACTTGTAATTAGGAAATGGTGAGTTCACAACGACAATCGAGGTCTCTAAAATTCTTCAGTGTTTCTTCCAATTACGACGCATTTCTCGGGGATAATCCACTGCTTGGAGATTTCTGCACAGAAAATCACTTCCTAACTTCGGTCATTAGTGACTCCAAATGACTGTGGAGTTCATCCTAGCACAGCAATTCAGCTAAGCTTGCCAAGTCAGGGCTTAACAAGCATTGAATCAGTGACAGTGGCACAGATCCGTGTCCCTTACAAACTGAAAGGTAATTCCCTACAGGGAAGTGTGTTTCCTGGAGAAAATCACCTTCTGGAATTTGGGTCCCTTAAGAAGAATGACAAATGGAACGCCGGGCCATGTGAGTTTCCTCACAATACGATAATGGACTGTCTGAGCAGGAGGCTGGGCTAACTTTTGTCAACGTTCTTCGTTAAAGGATTCGTTCACTTCCACAAATTTTCTGATAATTTACTAATCCCAATGTCATGATGTTCATGTCTTTCTTTCTTCAGTCGTAAAGAAATTAGGGTTTTTGAGGAAAACATTCCAGGATTTTTCTCCATATAGTGGACTTCAGTGGGAATCAATGGGTTGAAGGACCAAATTGCAGTTTTAATGCATCTTCAAAAGGCTCTATATGATCCCAGCCAAGGAATAAGGATATTAGTGAAAAATTAAAATGTATATACTTTTTTTTTTTTTAAGATTTTTTTTTTTGCCTTTTTGGCTTTATTAGGATAATAGCTGATCATAGCAGATCATAGCTGACAGGAAGCGAAGTGGGAGAGAGAGAAGGGGGCAGGAGCGGGAAAGGTCCTCGAGCCGGGATTCAAACTCGGGACGCCCGTAGGCGTGTTTCCCCTTGTACTAGCTCAACTTAACGCATTACGTAATCAAATTGGAAAGGTCACATGTGACGTAGGCGGAAGTACCAACCCAATGTTTACAAAGCAAATGTGCAAAGAAAATTTGCACAAAAGACCCTTTACAAAAAAAGGGTAAAACAACATTGGACGATTTTTCGCCCTACCCTACCTTTTTGAACCAAAGTACACAGACGAAGAACTAACCACGTGTGACCTTTCCGACATGACGCGTATTGCAGAGGTAGTGCAAGACAAGCATTTGTGGTTTAAAAGTATATACATTATTATTTTATTTTTTATTTTTTTAGAAATGGTCGTTTCATAAGACCCTTATTCCCTGGCTGGGATCCTGTATTGAAACCTTCATCCCACTTAACCTCTATTGAAGTTTATTATATGGATAATAATTCTGGAATGTTTTCCTCCAAAAAATGTCATGAACATCTTGGATGACATGGGGATGAGGGATGAGTAAATTGTCAGGAAAGAACTAATCCTGTAATGTCACTTGTCAACTCATTTTATGACTTAGATTTTACAAAATATTTATAAAACTCAAGGAATTGTTTAATTTTCTAAAAAAATAGTGTAGTATACACTACACAAAATCTGTATGGTTTTAAAAACCACGTTTAGGACTAGAAGTATTATTTAAATATAAAATAAATTATTTATTTATCAATATATTACAAAAGACTAAATAAAAAGCAAATAAATTCTGAAATTGACATAAGAAAATAGTTCAGTTTGTTTTTGAAAAAAAAAAAATAATAATGCAAAATTAAATTATTCAATTATTCAAATAAAAACAGCATTAAAAAGCAAAACTTAGAGACTACATTAAAACAAATTATAAGGAAAAAAAAAACATTTAATAAAGTTAATGTGTTAAATGGATAGTCCACCAAAATTAAAATTAAAATCCTGTATGGATTTTTTTTTTTTTTTCTGCAGAACATAAAAGAAGATATCTGAAAGAATACTGGTAACCAAAGCCACTGGTTCCCACTGACTTCCATTATAAAGAAACAAAACACAATGGAAGTCTATGGGAACCAAAACTCTTTGATTACTAATAAAAAAGACAGCCTTTCATTTCCACAGAAGTAAGCGAGTCATATGGGTTTGGCACAACTTATACCGCTTTTCCACTGGGGCTGGTGCCGGAGCTGGAACCGGTGCTCGGCCAAGACTGGCACCTGTTCAGAACCGGCTCATGTTTTCACTGGCAGGGAGCAGAACCCTCTACGTTACCAACATGTGACTGCAATCGCTTGTTATCTCAGAAGGAGAGCAGAAGGAGAGTGTTGATCTCCTCCGCTGACCATTTCAGAACTGACACATTGCGTTAATGTTGTTCATTTTTTTAAAAATAGGCTTGTTCGAGATGCATCGGCACCGCGCAAACCCATTGGTGTATGACATCAAAGTACCATGAAAGCAATTCAAAAGCATAAAGAGTCGTCTGGTTTCCATTTGCTCTCGCCGGTACTTTGATTTCATTGCTGATCAGTCTGCGCAGCGCCGATACATCTCGAATAAGCCTAATGGCTCCTTTCAAACTGCAGTCTGCAGCGGACGCTCCGCCTACTGATGTCATAGGTTTCCTTGTTTGAGATCAGCAAGGTTTCGAGGCTGGTTCAAAACCAGTATCTGGGCACTGGCCACTGGCACGGCCCAGTTCCCGATTGGGCTTCAGCTCTGGCTCCGGCACCAGCCCTGGTGAAAAAGCTGTACTAAATGGTAGTCCTAACAGATAGGTTTTTTCACACCTAGATGCCAGTCCTAATTTCCCTTATCACTGCATTGACACCGATACTGACAGACAAAGGAAATCTTGCAAATATTCCGGAAAATGCCTCGTTATTTACCCATTTCCTTATCTGACCCAGCTATGTCAGTCTACAGCAATTCACTAACGCAAAGGTCTGACTCTCCGCAGGTGGCTAAACTCATTTATAAACTCCTCCTGAAAAGATTATTTAGGAGAGCGTATTCCCCAAGGGCAGACTGTAAATATCCTGCCATAGCTGTTCTATTCTGTCGAAAAGAGAGTCTCCCAGGCCACACAATGTGCTCGGGCCCTGTGTTATGAAAAAGACCCCTGGGATCCCCTGCCCTTTGGAGTCCTCCACATGCACCAAACAAGCTCAATAACAAAGCACAGGGGAGAAAGAGATCATAGCCATGCTTTCTATTTATTTCTCATAAGCTTCCACAGATAATAAAAGAGCAGCTTCTCTGTAGGTTTAATTAAAACAGCTTGAGGGGACACGAAAACCGCAAAAACACAGGAGTCTATTCCGGTGTTGTACGGCTGTAGCAGTCTTAACACAAGGGTGTTGATACTTGGCAGAAGACTTAACGAAAGAGATGAGAAGCTTAATCTTCTCAATATTAATTCAATAAGGTTGTAAAAGGACAACACTCAACCCACTGATTTCATTTCAGCGTCACTTAAAAGCTCATTAACGAGCTGGTGAAATAAATGCTCTGATGTTAAAAAGATAACTAACCATATACTGATTCACATCTTACCAAAAAAACTGGTCTACATACATGCGCGTGCACGCACTCACACACACACAGAATTGTATATCCAAAGTTCTGTCTTTAAACTCTAGATGGTGCAGGCTGATAAGTTCTCAATCTGACATAATGACATCATTATTCACATGGTGCAGCTGATTGGTTTCTTTTAGTATTAGCAGCCAATGAGCTCGCTGTTCATTGCTAGTGCTTGTTGTAGCGATTGCAGTGCATTTCAGAAACCCTCCACTTTCCCCAGCTCCACCTGTCTGCTATGGAGGGATTTCATGAATATGTTAAAATATATGATATAAAATGTTAATTTCACATTTTAGAAATATTATTACATAAATATTTTCAATAATAATATACATAAAAAAATTAATTGTTTTCAATAATTATATGATTTATATTACTGTATGTATCCCATATAGAAGTGAAACAATTGCATTTTATTCATATTTTTAATTCAATATTTATTTTATTTTAAATATCATAATTTAATTAAACAAATTTAATTTTTCTTTTAATATAATTTTTTGTTTGTTTGTTTTTCTTCAAAAACCCTCCACCTTCCCCAACTCCAACTGTATAGATTTTTATGAGTGTTGAAATGTTAGTTTTTATAAGTCCTAAAATGTAAATTTCACATTTTAGAAATATAATTTCTACATATATTTGTAGTAATAATTATATACATAAACAGTTTCATTGTTTTCAACAATTATATGATTAATTTTTGTTTTAGTTTTTCTTCAAAACCCCTCCACGTTCCCCAGCTCCACCTGTATAGATTTTTATGAGTGTTAAAATGTTAGTTTTATATTTTAGAAATATTATTACAATTTATATATATATATATATATATGTATGTATTAAAAAGTCATTTTTTTATAAGTGCTAAAATGTTAATTTCACATTTTAGAAATATCATTACATATATATTTTTAATGATAATAATCATAATATACATAAACTATATCATTGTTTTTAATAATTACATGATTTATATTACTGTTTTAATTTATCCCATACAGTAGAAAAACACTGGGGTGTAGGGTGACCACATATTTTATAATAAAATAAAATGAAATAAAATGAAATTTCTTCAGAAACCCTTCACCTTACCCAGCTCCACCTGTATAGATGTACAAATAATAAAATAAAATAAATTAAATTAAATTAAATTAAATTAAATTAAATAAAATTAAATTAAATTAAATTAAATTAAATTAAATTAAATTAAATTAAATTAAATTAAATCCCTCAACCTTTCCCAGTTCTACCTTAATACATCTAATACAGGATGATTTCATGTATATGTTAAAATGTCAGTGACAATGAGTGCTAAAATGTTAATTTTTACATTTTTAAATATTACATACATTATTTTAATAATATATACATAAACAATTTCATTGTTTTCGATAATCACATGATTTATATTATTGTTATAATGTATATTATTCATATTTTTATTCAATAATAAAGCCATCAGCTTGGTCCAAGAGTTATTTCTCTTTTCAAATCACACAAATTACACAGTCCATTTCACTGTCTGCTTCCTTTGTCGCACTGCCACACTCTCATCTTCAGAATTTTCATAATCCTTAAAAAGTCACTCATGTGGTGGACAAAGTTATCAGTTCCTCTATGTGTCTGCATCTCTTTCTCTAAAGTAGTGCCCTCATCCCTCTCACCAATCTTCACGTCCACCACTCCAATTACCGCTGGCCTTCTAAAAATGATGACCGCGACGTCACCGCTGGCGGACACTCGACATGATGCTGTTCCTCGGCCCAAATAATAATAGAATACACAAGTGGGCAGCCAGGCGGATTTCCAATTAACCTCCAACCGCCCTCAAGTGTGGAATCATGGTGAATTCTAATCCAGAAGATGAAGTGTAAAAGAGCTCCAGACTTTCTGACAGACTAATCCACCTTCTGGGGGAGCGAAAGGGCACGAATAGTGGTCTGTCTACATATTACAAACCTTTTAAGAGATCGCTTTTCACACCTGCACACCAAATATAAGGCAGAGTGAGCCAGCTGTATACCACAGCAGTCTTGAGTATTTTGATTTGTGAGGGAACATGTTTGTCATCTGCTGACAGTTTTGCCCCGTCTCTTCATCAATCAAGCCGTGGGTGTGGAGAACAACAGAGTGTGATGTTGATTAAGACAGCTCCTCAAAGATAGGGAGAACAGAATGACAGAGGGCAGGGTAGTGTAGAGGACATAGAAGAAGGTGATGTGAAACACAGAGTAGGACTGACATGACTCTGGAAAGTACAAGCTCAACTATAGACTTTAGACAGGTTAGACGCCATATTGAATTTGACACGGATGAAAACAAGACTGTGAGGGATAGGCTTACAGTTTTTACAATGCCAAACACTGTAAAGTTCATAGAGCATATAAGTTTAATACACAACTTTCAAAACTGTTTTTCAGGAAGATATTTCATCAACGGTATGTTGTAAGAGAACAAATCCATTGAACTCCATGTACCTCTCTAAGCTATTACACATAATCTAAACATTTTAAATATTTATTAATAATTATTTATTATTATTATTATTATTATTATTATTATTATTATTATTATTATTATTATTATTAAAACATATCTTGTACAATATTTCCTAAAGGTTACCGATTTGCATGT